>NC_044908.1:22425231-22725231 GCF_001633185.2 Quercus lobata | reverse complement strand
GTATAAACTTTAATAATCATATTTTGATGCAATTTACATTTTAATCTTGGGCACAACCAAAGAGAAAAAATGGAGTCATTCTTGGTTTTCAAATGAAAGGCCGCAGGCAAGTCAGTTTTAGGTCTGTGTGTTAATGTACATAGTTATAAACTAAACATGATTCCTTTTAATGGTTTTTGGTTTTGCAAAACTGATATAACAATTCTTTACACTGACTCAAGTCATGTTGAGGGTTTGTACATTGCAGAATGCCATGGTTTTCCAGATCTATGCTGTCCTCTCTCAAGCACTTGACTCATCTGTTTCAGCTACAGATCCTCCTTCCTACAAAGGTGTTGTTCTAGGAGGATTTGGTACTGGTGCTTTTCAGAGCCTAATTCTCACTCCAGTAGAACTAGTAAAAATCCGCCTTCAATTGCAGAACAATAGCTACACAAAACTACATCAGTCAGATCCTTACAAAGGACCAGTTAGTGTTGCCACAAGCATTTTCAGGACAGAAGGTATAAAGGGGATGTACCGAGGTTTAACCATAACCTTGCTAAGGGATGCTCCTTCTCATGGTTTCTACTTCTACACATATGAGTATTTGAGTGAGCAGCTTCACCCTGGCTGCAGAAAGAGTGGCCAAGAAAGCCTCAACACAATGTTGGTTGCAGGAGGTCTAGCAGGAGTTGCCAGTTGGGTTTCATGCTACCCCTTAGATGTTGTAAAGACCAGACTACAGGCTCAATCACTCTCATCTCCACAGAAATACACTGGCATTGTTGATTGCTTTGGCAGGATTGTAAAAGATGAAGGATACCACATGCTTTGGCGAGGATTAGGAACCACAGTTGCTCGGGCTTTTGTGGTGAATGGGGCTATATTCTCTTCTTATGAGATAGCTCTGAGATGCCTGTTCAACAATAGAAGCATTCAAAAGTAGAATGCAATTTAGGAAGTACTTTCCGAAGAGGCTCAACTTCTGGTGGTAGAAATCTCTCTAATAATATTCTATAGGCGAGGCCTTAACAACAATGTATATCGTGAATGATATGTCATTATTGTTGAAGCACTGTTGCTGTATTTTTCAGAGAGATCAACATTTATATGGAAGAAAAGGATGTACTTTTGTCAAGCAACATATCTAGACAATTAAAGACCAGATAGAAATTTACATCTAGGCAATGAAAGAGTAGATAGAATTTTCCTCCAACCTGATGTGGAGGAACGTTCTTTTAACATAACAGACATTTCAAATCTATCCATGTTTTCTTTAATTACATAAGCCACTTAATAGTAATGTAATCTATTAATCTGTATATTTGACTTCATAGATCATACGATTGAAATACAGATAGATCTTATCTGAATTGTCCCCAGAGATTTTAGCTGTTGTTAATAGCTTGAAGTGAACTCCACATCATTTGATCAATTTAGCATCTTTGCTTATAAACTCTGCAGCATTTTTTTTTTTTTTTAATGAGAAAATTTTAACAAAATATAGGACAGACCAAGGATGGAACCAGGATTCGAGCTTAGGGGAGACCGAAGTATAAACCAAAAATTTTTTGAGGAAATTTCAAATTTTATCACCTTAATTAACATTACAATCTAATATTTTTTGGCGCAATTAAAGATCATGTCGCAATAAACTAATATCAATTTCATCGGTGGTGATTTTTTGAAATTTTGTTTGAGGATTTTCAAAATTTAGGACATCAACACTAGATATTTCCTGAATTATAAATTTACGATAATTTGTCCTTAATGTAAAATTAGTGGTCTTAATTTTTCACTCCATTTTAATCATTAATTGACAAATCAAACAAATTAATTTTAATAATTTCCAAATGGTAGTTCTCTAAACCTTTAGACTCCAATCAACTGTCACAGATCATTAATAACATGTATGGTGCTATTCAATATTCTAGCACATTCTACATCATGCTTCCATGCCCCCACAAGACAATAAAATAATGTTAATTTGAAAATATTTTTGGAGGGGGGCCAAAAGTAATAATTTGGGGTACATTTTAAATTTTGAGGAACAGACTACGCATGAATAAATGCTCGTCAACTGCAAGATTTTGGCTCTTTGGTAGTGATTTCACTCAATGAGATACAATTATTAATCATAAAAAATCAGAGTTAAGGTTAAATGTACACAACAAATAGAATACACATTCCCTCTGCAGCGGCCTAGAAATATCCACGTGCTGCATAACAAGCAAGACGATGCATTACACACAACCCTGCCTTGGCGTCTTCCAACTGCAATCAGCAATGTAATCTCTGCCAACACATCGGTATATATTGCCCAACAGCCCAAACAACTCAACTGACCCCTTATACAGATTCAGAAGTATGAGAAGTTTAGAAACTTACAAATCATCACGCCCCAGTTGCATCAGTAATGCTGCATGCACAAAATGTCACAATCCTTCTGCAGTATAGTGCAAAAGCAGGCAGCCTAGCCGTTTGCTTAATTAGTGCTGCATAACTCTAAAGCGCGAGCGCAAGCCTAGCCATTTCATAATTAATATTATTTTTTTCATTACCAACCACTCATTCCATCCATCTTAATGATCAGCAAATGATGACCCCACCAAATAATCTTCATGTATCCACATCATTAATTGCTGTGTCTTCCCTTACTCTCATGAATGATTCTTCAATTCAAAGAGATGCACTCGGAAACAAATGAAACCAGAATTTATGCTTATTAACGTACCAATCCATGTCATCAGGAATCACACTGTTGCTAATACTCAATCAGCTTCCAAGAAATATAATTCCTCAAAATGCCTAGAACAGACCCTTAACATTACTGGAATTGAGACCATCTCCTTGATTACCTGAATAAGAGACGGGTAGGCATGCACATCTTGCACTAAGATGACAGATGGTACATCAACAATCTGGTCATTAACCATGGTACTTTGTTTGTAAATTTGTCTAAATTAAATACTAATGAGAAATGGAATATCATTACTAATATGAAATATGAACAAGTAAAATCAACTCATAATTAAAAAAACTAGCGTTCAAATCCCATAAAACCCACAAAATAAAATATCAATATGCGCGTCTGCTTTAATATCATAACTCATTTAATAGACATGTAGCTTTGTCTTGTTTCGATAGCTTCATTGATCATGTAATTAAAATATGGTCTTCAGGTATACTTTTGACTAAGAAAGTATGCTCTTATAACATGGAGAAGACCATAATGGCTAGCTGATGCATGCAAAATATGGTCTTTTCCATGTTATAGGAGCATACTTTCTTAGTCAAAAGTATACCTTCTCTAAATGTTAAGAGCATACTTTCTTAGTAAAGTCTCTCTTCAAAATCAGATTCCCCAGTCAAACCAAGGCTCTCTCTCCATCTCTCACACTTCGTCAAGGGTTTCACTTGTTCTACATTCCAGAATTTTACAATCCAATGTAATTCTAACCACTCTGAATGTTAATTCTTTCTATTATTTTTCACCGTGTGAATTTTTTTTTAATTGAATAGTGTGACTGATTTTTAGATTTTCTTTTAACAAAAGGTAGAAATAGTGTGTATAACAAATTAATCATCTAATTTCAAAATCAATAAAATAGACCCTTATGTTTTAAAAAGTAAACAGATAAATCATATAATTTTATAAGTAACAAATTAATCACTAAAAATCTTGTAAATCAACTAGTAGGCACATTCCTGTTGTAACTTGTAACTATCCAACCATCAACATTAATAAATAAAAAAAAGTAACAAATAAATTTTATTGATCCACTTAAATGGATTAAAATTTATTTTGTTACTTTTTAGAATCTCATAGATTGAAATCTCTCTCTTTTTTTTTTCTTTTTTTTTTTCTTTTTAGGCTTCCAGCTACTTTATAATTTGACTGGATCTTTCTTTTTTATGCTCATTCCATGCTAATTTGACAAATGTTTGACCGATAACTATTTAAATTGGCACCAACTAGAAGTTTTTCTCTCTCTTTTTTTTTTTTTTTTTTTAAATCATGTTTTTGAAACACAATTTCATCAACAAAATTTTTGTTTAAAAATAGGATTTAATCTAACTTGAAAGTGCACTTGAAATCGTGTTTCCAAAACAAGATTTAAAAATAATAATAAATTTCAAAATTGGGTCAATTTAAAGAATTATTATATAAATAATAATAATTTGCAAATTCTTCCAAGAATATACGCACTCTATTTTAGTTTTCTAATTGCTGCAATTCAAAATTTCATTTATGCATGATTTTAAAGTTCACTTTAATTGGTTAGAGTGAGCTGATCCACTATTTAATGAACAAGTGTTCATGTGTCTCAAGATTCTATAAAATAATAGTATGAGTATTGCATATTAGTTTGCTAAGTTCGGTATGATCAATTGCAAATCTGTTAAAACATTATAGTTCTAAAACTGTCGATTTAATGATACTTCATTACTTTTTTTTCCTCTTATTTTCACTTCACTCAAAGTTTTGAGTACTCCAACTCTCCAAGTAAATGTGAAATTATATTGAGACAGATTATGGGTTATTTTAAATGGGTTTTGATGATGGGGGTGAATTAGTTTCAGCTCAGGGAAACTTTAGTGTGGGTTGCTAATCGAGACAATCCTATCTTTAAACATTCTGGAAGTCTGACAATAGATAGTAAGGGAACTTGAAAATTTCAGACAATTGGAGTCTTTCTATTGTACTAATTACTAAATTCCGGACAAGAAGCAAGTAATGCAAGTGCTGCTGTTCTACTTGATAATGGAAATTTTGTACTGCGCGAACAGAGTTCAGGGCGACAATTGTGGCAAAGCTTTGATTATCCGACTGACACTTCTACCAGGAATGAAACTTGGAGTTAAGCTGAAAACAGGACATACTTGGCCTCTAAAATCATGGAAAGGCACGATGGTACCTAAGGTAGGGGACTTTACCTCTGGCATGGATCCTAACCATACAGATCGATTAGTCATCTTATGGCATGGGAACAACTATTGGACTAGTAAGGCTTTGAACAAGAACCATATAAACTTATCAAATTGGCGCAACACTTTTCACTATTTATTTAGCTATGTATCGAATGAGAATGAAACATACTTCAATTACTCTGTTAATAAAGACATCACAGCAACAACACGTAAACTATAGATTACTAAACACGTCGTGTCCGTATCGAGGAATATTGATCCATTTAATAAACTTGTATGATTAATGTTGATCCACATAGTCGAATATTCATGAGTTAACACGGTACAAACTTAATTAACACGTGAACACAAATTGCCACTTCTACTCTAAATATAATGTCTTCAAGTTTAATTTATTACTTTTTGAAATATCAAGATTTAATTTATTTCATTTAAAATTGTTAGTTTTAATTTGTTACTTTTGAAATTGTAGAGTTAGTTTGTTACACTCCCTTAATTGTAGGGTTAAAAATGTAATATTCTCTAAATACAAATATGAAAATTTTGATGTTTCATTGTTTTGGGACTAAAGAAATATTGATTTCAATTATTTTATTATCGTGTAAGATAAGAAATCTTGGCACGATAAAGAATAAACTATTATTATGGACAATAAAAATATTACAACTCAGTCGAAAATTAGAGTATTATGCTTTTCGACTCTTGATCATTTTGCCTGTAGAATTATGATTGAAACAATTATTTATGCAAGTGCTTTCAATCAACCTATATCCCTTTTCAATTGTTTCTAATCCCAAATACATTACACAACAAACAAAAAGGTATACAATTCCTCAAAATGCCTAGTACAGACCCTTAACATTACTGGAATGAGACCATCTACTTGATTACCTTAATAAAAGACAGGAAGGCATGAACATCTTGTACGCATATGCATGACAGATGGGTACATCAAGAGATAGAGCATGCTTTGGATTCTTCAGCAGTATTAGTTTGTTTTGAATTGTTAAATTCAAGAATGACTCCCCTTCAAAGCAACTGGCATAGCAAAGATTAGTCTCTTCGTGAAATAGATAATAAATGGATTTGCTTTTGGAGATCGGGAACAATGTGGTCATCAACCATGCCCTTGTTTGTGAACATTATCTAAACTAGTCGCGAACCCCGCATTGCGCATGATAATTATTTTTATTGTGGTTTTATTAAATTTTTTTTACAATTTAAATTAATCTAATAATGAGTAATGTATTTCGTAATTATATTTTTATTTATTATAGGAACAATTATAAATGTAATATAGGAACAGTCCAAAACACCAAAAAAACGTAAACTAAAAAAATTAATAAAACTTAACAATGATTAATTGAATCAATATTAGGATAAAATTTTGTTTTTGATAATCTATTAAGGTTATTTTCTTTGTAGAAATTATAATTTCGGCCGCCCAAAACATATTATCAAATAAACAATTATTAGCAAAATCTAAGAATTAAATTTCTATACATGCATTGTTATAAAATAATAATAATAATAATAAAGTTGCAAAAGTTAAAATTTGTCACCTATCCGATTATTTTCGTTTGGCTAACCTTTGCTTTTCTTTAAATAAATGGAATTATAAAGTACTTCTAATACAACTATTAAGAGTACTTTGTCCACCACAAAGGATTAAAAAATAAACAAAAATTAGTAAAGTCTCATAGTTTAACATCTAAATTGAGCACTTTATAAAATCATGCTATGTAACAAAATAAATACCAAATTATCCAAATCATACTATGTAATAGAATAATATTATATTTTTATATGCTATATTTAATTCTTTAGAACGCAATAGGATAACATTTAACAATCAGAGAGAGAGAGAGAGAGAGAGAGAGAGAGAGAGAGAGAGAAACCAACAACAACAACAACAACAACAATTTAAAAAATAAAACTAAATCGCATTAACCCAAAATAGAGTTTTAAAAAATATAAAAAATTATCAACCTAAAGTAGAGATGCAAGAAAAATAAAAAAATCCACCAAAAAATTTAGAGAGAGAGAGAGAGAGAGAGGGAACCTTTTTTTTGTGGGGAAAAACTATGCATAGAATAGAAGAGATAGTAACAAATTTATAATAAGAGGATGTGAATAAGAAGAGACAAAAATAAAGGAAGATGAAGGGAAAGAGGAAGAATGATATTAATGTAGAGGGTAGTGGGGAGATGAAAAGATAAGGGAGTGAGAAAGATTGAAGAAGTAGTGGGGAGATGAAATGGTAGGGGAGAGAGAAAGATTGGAGAAGTGTAAATATTAAAAAAAAAAAAAGTGTTAAAAACAATTATAAGAAAATTGGAAAGAAAAAAAAAAAGAAAAGAAAAAAAGAAAACCCTAAAGCTTGAAAGGCTTCAACGTTTTGTTTTTTTTTTTTTTTTTTTTTTTTTTTTGTAGGATGATAGTAAAAGTAAATAAATAAGTAGTGAACTGCATTTATGGGGCTAAAAATTGTAAAAACCATTTTAAAATTGTAGGACAAATTATATTATAAAAAAGAAAAGAAAAAAAAGAATGACATAGTAGCTGATGTGGCGCAACGTGAGAGCAACAGCATTAAACACTACGTTTCAGCTTTTAGTAATACTAGCCGCGAACCCGCGCGTTGCGCATGATAATTATTTTTATGGTAGTTTTATTAAAAAAAAATTTACAACTTAAACTAATCTAATAATGAGTAATGTATTTCGTAATTATATTTTTATTTATTATAGAAACAATCATAAATGTAATATAGGAACAATCCAAAACACCAAAAAAATGTAAACTAAAAAAAATTAATAAAACTTAACAATGATTAATTGAACCAATATTAGGATAAAATTTTGTTTTTGATAATCTATTAAAGTTATTTTCTTTGTAGAAATTATAATTTTGGCCACCCAAAACATATTATTAAATAAAAAATTATTAGCAAAATCTAAGAATTAAATTTATATACAGGCATTGTTATAAAATAATAATAATTAAAATAAAATTGCAAAAGTTAAAATTTGTCTCCTATCCAATTATTTTCGTTTGGCTAACCTTTGCTTTTCTTTAAATGAATGGCATTATATAGTACTTCTAATACAACTATTAAAAGTATTTTGTCCACCACAAAGGATTAGTAAATAAACAAAAATTAGTAAAGTCTCATAGTTTAACATCTAAATTGAGCACTATAAAAAATCATGCTATGTAATAGAATAAATACCAAATTATCCAAATCATGCTATGCAATAGAATAATATTATATTTTTATATGTTATATTTAATTCTTTAGAACACAATAGGATAACATTTAACAATCAAAGAAAATAAAAAAAAATAATAATAAAATAATAATTAAAAAAAACAACAACAACAATTTAAAAAACAAAACTAAATCGCATTAACCCAAAATATAGTTTTAAATAATATAAAAAATTATCAACCTAAAGTAGAGATGTAAGAAAAATAAATAAATAAAATCCACCAAAAAATTTAGAGAGAGAGAGAGAACCATTTTTTTTTGGTGAGGGAAAACTATGCATAGAATAGAAGAGATAGTGACAAATTTATAGCAAGAGAGTGTGAATAAGAAAAGACAAAAATAAAGGAAGATGAAGGGAAAAAGGAAGAATGATATTAATGTAGAAGGTAGTGGGGAGATGAAAAGGTAAGGGAGTAACAAAGATTGAAGAAGTAGTGGAGAGATGAAATGGTAAGAGAGAGAGAAAGGTTGGAGAATGGTAAATATTAAAAAAAAAATGTTAAAAACAATTATAGGAAAATTTAAATAAATAAATTTAAAAAAAAAAAAAAAAAACCCTAAAGCTTGAATAGCTTCAACGTTTGTTTTTTTTTTTTTTTTTTTTTTTCCTTTTAAGTTGAAAAGGCTCCCACAAAACCCTAAAGCTGAATTGAAAAGGTTTTGGGTTGGGCTTGATAGTGGAAATAAATAAATAAGAAATGGGTTGAATTAATTATATAGATTTATTATAGGGTGATAGTGGAAGTAAATAAATAAGCAGTGGGCTGGATTTATTATAGGATGATAGTGGAAGTGAATAAATAAGTAGTGGGCTACATTTATAGAACTGAAAATTGTAAAAAACCATTTTAAAATTGTAAGACAAATTATATTTATAAAAAAAATATTAAAAAAATAACGTGGCAATTGATGTGACACAATGTGAGAACAGCAGTATTAAACGTTACGCTTCAACTTTTAGTAATATATAGATATAGATTAATGAAATGCTAATTAGGAATAGAATATTATTTACTAATAAGAATTATAAATAGGAAAATGTTAATGTATGCCTAAAGCATTAGTTTAAGAACTATTTTTAGAAACATTTTTTAGGAAAATGATAAAGCAAATAAATTTTTGACAATTTTTTTTTATATATTTTTTTATGAAATATATGCTCTTAAGACATAGATTAATAATTTATTTTGGGAAACTTTTTATGAAAAATTGAGAAAACTATAAAAAAAAAAAAAAAAAAATTAGTCACATTTTTATTTTTCTATAAATAGTTTCCTAAAATGATTTACTAATGTATGTCCTTAGTGCATACTTTAGTAAAACCCAATAAGGAAAATCAACTAATAGAATTCATAAATAAAAAATAATAATAAATAAATAAATAAACCTAATGGAATTCATCAATCATCATCAATACTATTGAATTAATCAAAATTGACAAAACTATAAAAAAATAAATTAGTCACATTTTTATTTTTTTCATAAATAGTTTTCTAAAATGGTTTATTAATGTATGTCCTTAATTCATACTTTAGTAAAACCCAATAAGGAAAATCAACTAATGGAATTCCTAAAAATAAAATAAAAAATAAATAAAAAAACTAATGACCTGTTTGGATTGAAGGGGAGGAAGGATGAATAAAGCAGAGTAAAATAGAGTAGAGTAACGTTGGCTTAAAATTAATTTATTTTCAACCAATTTTATTTTACTCTCCTCCTCTCCTCCACTCCTCATCTTTCCGCTCTCAATCCAAACAAGCCCTAATGGAATTAATCAATCATTGTCAATATTTTTTAGGGCTGTAATCGGTTCGGTTTGGTCGGTTTTTTTTTTATCTAGCCAACCGAAACCGAAATTTTCGGTTTTTAGAAGTCTCATCCGAAACCGATCGAAATAGTTGAAAAACTGTCGGTTTCGGTTTGTTTCAGTTTCGGTTGGTTTTTCGGTCGGTTTCGGTTCCTTAACATTTATTTTCTAAGAAAGCAAACAAAGAAAAAATACAAACCCAGAATATAAAAAAGAGAGAAGAAATTGAAAAAATAAACAACCAAGCACATGGGTTTTTTCAAAACCCTAACTTTCTTTGCACATAAAAATTGAAAAAAATAGCATTGATTCAATATTAAACAAACCCAAAATGGCAGAATATAAAAAAGAGAGAGGAAACTATGGAGAAATTAAAGAGAGAGAGGGGGTCACCGTGAATATGAAAAGATTAGCCGGCGTTGGGAGCCCAGCGTGTGGAGACCAGCGTGTGGAGGCCGTGGAGGTTGGTGCAGGAAGGCCGATGTGTGGAGGCGGCATGTGGAGGCATGGAGCGATGAGAGAAGAGGAGGGGCTGAGGGCTGAACTCTTTGAAAGACAGAAAAAAAATTTGAGAGAAAGAGTTGAGGAAGGGGGCGGCTGAACTTAAGAAAAGAAAAGAAAAGAATAAAAGAGGCGAGGGGTATTTCCGTCTTTATCTCATGCCCTAGGGTTTTAAAAAATTAAATAGCAAAAAAACACAAGCCCCCACGCGAAGGCTCGAACCTGGGATCACTAGCAAAACTACAACATAGCATACCACTAAGCCACTAATCAGATACGTAATAGAGTTACATAAATATATATATATTCGGTCGGTTCGGTTCGGTTTCGGATGAAAAAATCCAACACCGAAACCAAAACTGAAAATTTCGGTTTTTAAAAAATGAAACCGAAACCGAACCGAACCGAAACCAAACCGAAAATTTGGCAACGATTCGGTCAGTTTGTTCGGTTCGTCGGTTTTTTGCACACCCCTAATATTTTTTTTTTTTTTTTTTGGGTTAAATGTCATCGTCAATATCTTTTTTTTTTTTTTTTTGGTTAAATGTCATTGTCAATATCTGAGCATGCGCATATGCTTTAATAGTCTTGTAAACTTTGTCCTGTCTAGATTTACTTCATAGATTCTTCTTGAAATACGCGTATATTGCTACTAGTTTAACATGACTTGACCAGCCAACTCCATATCAGAATAATTGTTTATCATGCTATGAACCTTTTCTTCTTTCTTTCTTCTTCTTCGGTATTATATATGTTTCCTTTTCCCGGTAAAAAGGGCACATCTAATGACGCGTTTGGCGAGCTATCCCATATATGCAAACAAATAAGGACTTCTCCGTGTTGAGAGAATCCTTAGTCAGAGCATCTCTTCTCTATAAATATGAAGATGAGAATTAGCCCATGAGGCATGAGTTAGTCTCTCTTCAAGATCAGATTCACCAAGTCACACCAAGGCTCTCTCTCCCTCTCCTACACTTCCTCAAGGGTCTCACTTCTGCTACAATATAATCCAATGTAATTGTAACCAAACTGAATCTCAACTAAAAAAAAAAAAAATCTTTTCTTCACTCTGTTTATTATTTTTTTTTATTATAAACTAATAGTATGGTTGATCTTTAACTTGAAAATTGCAGAGGAATTAAACGGATTGACTGACGTGGCTAACTGGCTTTGACGGTGTTGAATGTGCGCAAAGATCTGACAAGCACGATACTATTGATCTCACCTGTTGAGGTTATCCTTTGCTTCATATTTTGCCTTGTTTTCTAACAATTCTTTTCTTTGAGTAAAAGGTAGAAATAGTGTGTAAAAAAAAATCATATAATTTCAAAAGCAATAAATTAAACCCTTCAATTTTAGATAGTAACAAGCTAAATCATAGTATAGTTTCAAAAATAACAAATCATATAGTTCTGTTACTTTTTAGAATCTCATGGATTCATTTTTGTTAATTATAATTATAACTTATAACATTTAGTTAACCAAAAAAACTTATAATATTTAATTTGTTACTTTTAAACTTATAAGATTTATTTTGTCATATACTGAAATTATAGGGTCTTAAATGAAATTTCTCTTCTTTCTTTTTTTTCTTTTTAGATTTCCAACTACTTTTTAAAATATTTCTCTTTTATGCTCATTTCATGTTGATTTGACTAATATTTGACCTATAATAATTTAACTTGGCTTAAATTTGAATTTTTTAAAGAATTTATCCTTTTTTCTAAATCAAATTTTGGAAACATAATTACATTAACAAAATATGTTTTTTAAAATAGAATTTACGCTAACTTGATTGTGCACTTAAAATCATGTTTTCAAAACAAAAACAAAAAAAAATAAAAAATAATAATAATAATATAAATTTGCAAATAATTTCAAAACTTTGTTGATTTAAACAATTATATTATTAAAATAATACTATTTTGCAAATTTTACGAAGAACGCAATTTTAACCTCTTTGAAACGTTTCTAATTGCTGCAATTCAAAATTACATATATGCATAATTTTAAAGTTTATTTTAATTTTTTAGACTTTAAGTGTGCTGATCGTCTCTTAGTAGATTACTTAGGATATGCTTTTAAAGAACAAGTGTTCATGTGCCTCTATATTCTAGAAAAGAATATGAGTTATGCATAGTAGCTAGTTTGCTAGTTTCTGTATGATCACTTGCAAATCTGTTAAAACTTTGTAACCGTGAAATTGTTGAATTATTGATACTTCATACTTCTTTCATTTTTATTTTTACTTCACTCAAAGTTTTGGCTTCTCCAAGTAAATGTGAATTAATGAGACATATTATGAGTTATTTTAAATGGGTTTTGATGAATAAATTTGTACTGTCATTGTGTTGATAGACTTTATTGTTCAATTTAGGTGGTTGCATAAGAGATTGTTGTACCATATTTGCACTTAAATGTGATCTGATCCCTTCATAAGAATCACGTTTTCAAAACACAATTTAAAAAAATAAATGTTGTATATTCATAAATAATTTCAAAACTGTGTTGATTTAAACAATTATTATTAAAATAATATAATTTTGCAAATTCTGAGATATTTTAAATGGGTTTTGACGAATAGATTTGTATTGTTATTGGAGTTTAGCCCGGGATTTTGTGTTGATAGAATTTATTGTTCAATTTAGGGGGTTGCATAAGAGCTTGTTCTACCATATTTGCACTTTATGATTTGATCCCTTCCTCTACCATAGCTCACAAAAAAAAAATCAACGACTACCATGGTAAGCAAAGTTCAAAAACTTATCCTCGGTTTATTATGTCTGCTACTCTTCCTGGAGCCATCTTCCCAGCAAGACACATTAGTGCAAGGACATGAAATCACTGAATTAGTTTCAGGTCAAGGAAACTTTAGATTGGGATTCTTCCCCCTTGTACGTAACAATTACTATTTAGGCATATGGTACAATGACAACCGTGCACCCCTACATGAGAATGTGGTGTGGATTGCCAATCGAGACACTCCAATCTTTAACAATTCTGGAAGTCTTACTATTGACGGTTACGGGAATTTGAAAATTTCATACAATGGGGGGCTTTCTATTGTGTTATATTCTGGACAAGCAAGTAATGATACTGCTGCTGCTCTACTTGAAAATGGTAATTTTGTACTGCGTGAACAGAGTACAGGGCGACAATTGTGGCAAAGCTTTGATTATCCTACTGACATACTTCTGCCAGGAATGAAACTTGGAGTTAATCGTAAAACAGGACATATTTGGTCTCTAAGATCATGGAGCGGCTCTATGGTACCTAAGGTAGGGGACTTCACCTTTGGCATGGATCCTAAACATACAGATCGATTAGTCATCTTATGGCATGGGAACAACTATTGGACTAGTCAGGCTTTGAACAACAGCCATTTCAACTTACCAAATTGGCTCTCCAATTTTGACTATGTATCGAATGAGAATGAAACATACTTCACTTACTCTATGGGAAAAGACATCACAACATCCCAACGGTTAACTATAGATTACTTGGGAAACCTTAATGGTTCCAGCGGAACTCTAGTCCGCTGTGATCCTTATTACGGAACTGAAGGATGTGCGGAGCAAAAGCTTCCTCAGTGCAGGATTATTGTTCAATATAATACTTATTCCGATGGGTTCTTGTACAAAAGTAGACATGGATTCAAGTTTAATGAAAGTGACATCCTGTCCGTTAGGGATTGTGAGGCCAAGTGCTTGAACAATTGTTCTTGTCTTGCTTACGCATCTACAAATGAGGATGAAGATGCTGGCTGTGAAATTTGGGGCTCAGACTCGTCTTTTTCAGTTCATCCTACTGGTGCACGGAGAGTATACATGCTTCTTCGTAAGTCTACCTCATGCTCAATTTATCACATTAATCTATACTAATAAAAGTATTGCATTTAATTTTGCGAACTCTTGTTGCGCCTTTTTATCCCAAAAAAAAAAAAAAAAATTTCATTTAAACATTATTAAATGCAAAGAAATAATAAAATATTATCTTTACGAATCCAATTATTTAATATTGGAAACTATTGAGTTGCTAGCTTTACAAATCAAACCATAAGCAATTATACCAATCCATTCATATAATTTTACATAATCATTACTCTTCCTTGTTTCACTCTCTTTTTCTCCACATCATTTCTTATCTAACCATTATCCTTTCTCCAAGCCTTTCTCTCACTTTTAGGCTCTTCTTCTTCCATTATTAATACCCTACTTACCATTACAGTTCCTCCAACCCTTCCTTTCCCTATTTTTAACTTTTCTTCTCCCCCTTCTTTTCTATTATTACTCCTTTTGCACATTCCTAATTCAATTCATGTTTTTTATTTTTTGTAGCTAGCCTTGCTTTGGCTTGATGAATTTTTTTATTTCTGACAACTCCACATTTTTTTCTTAAAAAAAAAACAAGATAGAAATTCTACTCTAGTCTAATCTTAGTGTATATGCATGCGAAGCTCCCTCCTAAAGGCTTAAATCACGGCCCTCGTCCCCCACACCCCACAAGTACTTATACTTGTGGAGCAACCGTTGCACTAAGTGTGTGTGGTGGTGACAACTCTACTTTGGATTGATGTGTTTTAGTGCTTTTCTATTTGCGGTTCTTAATTCTCTGTCACATATCCCCTTCATCCCTCTTATGACTTTAGCTAAGTGAGAATTGTTAATTATAGAAAACATGTATTTTTTAGAGTATTTTTTATTTCATACAATAAGCGAGAGATCTATAAATAAATACCTACTTTACTATGTTCTATACAAAGTAGGAACATTTCATATATGCATGGCTTTAATTTGTATTAATAGGATTGATAATTTGGTTGCTTGATGTATACAACTAAATTAACGGATTATTTTGTTGACGACATGGTAAAAATAGATAAATACGCATTATTGATTTCTTAACTAGTTGAATAATTGCCATAAGCTTTATCTCTAGTGGGTTGTGATAAAACGAACAAAAGAACAAATCCGATTAGTATTATGCAAAAAAATTTATTTAATGTTGTTCAAACTCTTATAACACAAATTCTTCTGACAAAGAACTGTCATAGAAGGATCCATATAGTTTCTTATTATGGAATTAGAGTTTTTAAGTATGTATTTGAATAAGAGTTTCAATGGTTGAAGTTATCAATAGTTTAAACTATGAACAAAGGGTCCTAACCCCATCAAAAGATTTGTAGCCCCTATAGCTCAAAGCCAAAGCGATAAATTTTATCGGTCTTAGTTTGATTTCTAAAGCACAAGTGGTTCATGTATCTCAAAGAATAGTAATGATAAGAAAGAGAAAATGAAAAGAAATATTGTTGCTAGTAGAACATTAAAAAATTGTTTCTCCTTGAAGCAGCAGTTGATTACAAGGCAAACAGGTGGTGGATATGGCCTATTATCGTGCCAGTTGGGGGATTTATTATCACCTTGTGCTTCATATGCTATGCATGCAAAAAAGCCAAAGCAAAAGGTAATTGATTTTCCAAATATAAATGTTTCAGCTATACTACTAATGAAAGCAACAAATTTTCAAGTTATATTTTGCATGTTTGTTAATCAGGAAAGAGACAAAAGAAACAAAATATGCTAATACAAGAACTTGGAGGTAATGCAAGACCTACCACTGTATTTGAAAAGGTACATAAACAAAATAAAGATGGGCAAGCAAATCATGAGTTGCAAATCTTCAGCTTTGAAAGCATTCCTGTTGCTACAAGTAATTTCTCAAGTGAAAATAAGTTAGGAGAGGGTGGTTTTGGACTAGTTTATAAGGTTAGTTCTTGACATCTCTCTCTCTATATTTTTGTAGGAAAGTTGAAAATAAGACCTAGCCTAGCTAATCCAACTCATCCAATCAATAAATTAACTCTTGAACTGAGCTCAATGGCTCAATAGAATCTTGACAGAAAATTAAATTAAATAATGTTAGCAAAGACTGAATAAAGATATTGTGTAAAATATTACTAACGCAATATACTTTCAGGGTAAATTATCTAATGGGCAAGAAATAGCAATAAAGAGACTTTCAAGAAATTCTGGACAGGGATTGGTAGAGTTCAAGAATGAAGCTGTTCTCATTGCCAAACTCCAACACACTAATCTCGTAAGGCTTTTTGGGTTTTGTGTTCAAGAAGAAGAAAAAATATTAATCTATGAGTATATGCCCAACAAAAGCTTAGACTTCTTTCTCTTTGATAGGTCATATGTTCATTGCTTCGAAATTTTGCTTACATGATTTTTTTCTTCTTATGAGTCAATCAATACTTATCATTTCCATTACATTATTTTCTATTTTGAGTCAGATTCTACTAAAAAGTATTTATTAAATTGGAAAAAACGCTTCAACATCATTGAAGGCATTGCTCAAGGACTTGTTTATCTCCACAAATATTCAAGACTAAGAGTAATTCATCGAGACTTAAAAGCAAGCAACATTTTGCTTGATGAGGAGTTGAATCCAAAAATATCTGATTTTGGTATGGCTAGAATATTTGGGTTGAAAGGATCAGAGGAAAACACAAATAGAGTTGTCGGAACGTAGTAAGTATTTTATTTGTGTGTGTGTGTGTGTGCGCGCGCTTTTTCATACACTAAGTTTATTGGTCAATGTTATATCAGCGGTTATATGTCCCCGGAGTATGCAATGAATGGCGTCATTTCAATCAAAACTGATGTATTCAGCTTTGGAGTCCTATTATTAGAAATTGTGTGTGGCAAGAAAAATAATAGTCGCTATCAATCTCATGATCTACTCAACCTTATAGGATATGTAAGTTTCTCACTTAACAACTTATACATGGAATTTTGAACTTTATAGTTAATGTTGTGTATACAATTGCTTGTATCAGGCATGGCAATTATGGAATGAAGGTAAGGGTCTAGAGCTAATAGACCTTGCAATACTAGATGAATCATGTCCTATATCTGAAGTATTGAGATGTATCCATGTCAGTCTCTTATGTGTACAAGACCAAGCAACAGATAGACCTACCATGCTAGATGTTGTTTCTATGCTTTCAAATGAAACCCTTCAACTCTCTCCTCCAAAACAACCTGCATTTTTTATCAACACAGTTGTAGGAGAGCTAAGGGATTCTATAATTGAGTCAGAAAATTGCTCCTTAAATAATGTCACAATTTCAGTGATGGAAGCGAGATAAAATATTCTAGTTATGTGTGAATGTATTATTAGACACATGCCTACCTAATTCACAAGACAAGCCTGTATCAACGTGTTTAACGATTTACTAGAATTTTTTAAAATGTCATATGCCTATTACCTGATTTGTTTTATCTATCTTCTTACCGTATCTAATGTGAAGAATATTGATGCTTGTACGAGTTTACTAATTTAGTTTTTGAGATTAAAAAAAAATTATAAATAAGATAGTATTTCAAAAATTTGGCATTCACTCCATAATAATTGTTCTTCATCTTCAGGCCAAGACATCAATTGATTTTTGCTATATAGGCAGGAATTGAACTATAAATCTCTTATTCAACGATAAGAGACTTTCCCAGTTAAGCTAACTGGTGTGAAAGACTAGGCCTCCTGCCCAAAACTTTTTCTACTGGGTTTTGGCACTTAGCCCACGCGAATGGGTTGGAGTTGTGTTTACTGCCTCTTAAGAGACAATGGGGATTCCATTGATGTTATTATCCCTCTTAGGCAAAGGGTTTTACAATGGAGTCACCACTTATTTTAATATGAAAAATAAGAAAGTAAGAGAATTGAAAAGATACGTCAATGTTCTTCATGATTTGAAATTGAAATTGTACATCTCTTTGATAAAAACCAAATATTACATTGATTTGGTCTTTGATACAATCTAAAACAATATTCAATACTTTGATTCATAGTCACAATCTAGAAATTGAGAGAAGTTGTGAGGAAGAGAGGGAAGGTTCCTCTGTACCTATATTTCCACCACCAAGCTTCAAAATTGTGTGAATATTAGCTAGGTAAATAGGTTTTTGCTCTAAAGTTTCAGCTCTATGGATAAAACGTGGTAGGCTGATTTTTGAGCTAAAGAAAGAGTTTTATATTGAGTTTAGGGTATTGCTAATGACTAGTTTTTTTTGTAGTAGAAGAAGCTTTTATCACCCATGACACTAATTTGGTGTCTTGGCTTGGGTTGCTTTTGTTTAAGGAAGAATTTGGCATGCTTTTAACATGATTTGGGAAATAAAAGGGCTTGCTCTAATTGGCTGCCTTTTGTCAACTATTTTGGATTGTTGGAATACTCACCTAAGTGAGGCCTAGTAATTGGAGTTAGCTAATGAGTGCAAACTACGTTTTAAAGGCAAAAATGGTTTAGGATAGAAACTTTGGGTCACAGACAGCCAGAGTTTTAAAGCTCTTTGAGTTGAAAATTTCAGGTACAAGACCTCCTCCATAAGCCAAAGGTGCTACCAATATCCCTTACCCACTTGTAGCATGCATGGGCTGGGCTTATACAAAAGGTTCAAAAGAAACCAACTCATACCCTCCAAACCACATTTCCTCAATTTCTCCCATATGTTGCATGGGCCTGAGCCATGCTTTAAAAGGATAAAATATAATAAAATACATGAATTTGATCCACAAGGCAGTTGAGCTTGGTTGAATTGGGCTTATAGAAAATGTGTCACAAAAATGGGCATCAACATAGGTCATACGAAATTGGCTAGCCCAAGCTCAGTTTCTAGGTAGGTCACTTTGAGCAATATATTGCTTTGGACCAACAGGTCGCACAACAAGTGCAAGATCAACTTTGCACGCTCCATACTTCGACCCTTTGCGTATTGGCTTGGTAGGCTAGATACCAAGAGATAAGTGAAAACCTCCAATTGCGTAGGAGTTGCACTTTGTCCCGCTTGGTGGACAAAATCTTCTCTCCCTTTAGAATTCTTTCTCCCTTTGGAATTTTTTTTCCCACAAATTTTTGCCCTCTTTCACCTAAGAGGAAAGAAGAATCTTCCAAAGCAAACAAATATCTAAATTTCCATCAAATTCATTCCTAAGCTCACTTTGTTGCAGTAAGATGATTCCTTTGAGAGTGCTAAGGAGAATAGAAAGCGGTAAAAACCTCTCTGATTCGATCACCAATGATGTTGGACAACTCTTCAGTAACTCAAGATGAACCCTTCAACGCTTCTTTCGCTATATACCCCCTCCATCCTTTAAAGGAAGGATATTGTTGGGGGAAGTCTTGTTGTGTCACTTTGGACTCGATACAATTCATACTTATAGTAACTCAATATAATTTAATGATATCTTTCTATGAACTTAATATAATTTCATAAGATATTGTCAAAAGTCAATTATTTAATTTTTATATATTTAGTATTTTTTTTAAATTTTGGTTTTATTTCTAAAGAAAATTACAAAAAAATATCTATATCTAATTATACAAATAAAAGAAAAACATTTCAGGATTATAAATAAAAATATGTTTTTTTCATTATAAACTCTATAAGTTTTAAAACTAATTAAAAAATTAAACCATGAGTTTTGAAAAAGTAACCAAAAAAATCCTTATAATTGTGAAAGTAACCAATTAGATTTTAAGATTTCAAAGAGTAACAAATTAAACTTTTAGCCTATATTAAACTCCAAATATAATGCCTTCAAGTTTAATTTACTACTTTTTAAAATCTCAATATTTAATTTATTACTTTTAAAATTTTTAAGGTTTAATTTGTTACTTTTGAAATTATAGAGTTTAGTTTGTTAAACTCCCTAAATTAAAGGGCTAAAAATGTAATATTCTCTAAATACAAATTTGAAAATTTTGATGTTATGGGACTAAAGAAATTTTTATTTCAGTTATTTTATTATCCGTATGATAAGAACTTTTGGCGCAATAAACAACAATTATTGCCAATTAAAATATTACAATATTGTCGAAAATAAAAATATTTTTTATACAAATATAATAAGGAAAGCATTTAACATCATAGGTCGGAAACATGGAAGATCCTAAAGGGCCTTGTGACCCAAATCTATAGTGAACGATCCTCAAGAAAAGAGCCCACTGACCCAGTTTTTTCATGGGTGACAAGAGGCCGAAAAATAGCCGGCTACTCGTAAATGAGCAGATGAGACTAAAAGACTCACAAGAAATGTGATCCAAGTCCAACCCATGGTACAAGCCCTTGATGGGTCAAAATCTCAAGAGTGAATGGGGATGTTTTTTGATCCAGCTGATGTCTTTTTTATCCTTCTAGCCGAGGAAAGAAAAAAATATATATTCAAAATCAACAGCAGCATGTTAACTATTTCGTTTAACTCCAACTCAGCATAATTTTTAATTATTGATACATCGAAATCAAATGCAAGTTCTAAGAACTCATAATTACTAATTAGCATACTATTATGATTTTCAACTCTTGATCATTTTGCCTTTAGAATTATGATTGAAACAACTATATCTGCAAGTTTTTTCAATCAACTCATCCCTTTTCAATTGTTTCTAATCCCAAATACAATATACAACAAAAAAAAAAAAAAAGATATAAAATTCCTCAAAATGCCTAGTACAAACACTTGACATCCCTGGAATTGAGACCATCTACTTGATTACCTTAATAAGCAGGGGTGCAGTCAGGAATTTTTACATGGGGGGGCCGATTCGAACCATGAAGGTTGAAATCAACGACGATGAGTATCATCGTTGTATGAATAGTCTATATTTTTAGGTTGATATGGACCTTCTTTGAGATAAGCTCGTTGAATTTCATCTTGTTTGTTGATAGAGAATTCACATATTTGTTTATGTGATCCTGGATCACGATCTATCTCTTCAGATTGAATTCTTGAACATTTGGAGGGGTTAGGGTGTTCATCAGGCATTAAAGTATCAACATTTGTTTCTACAGCCACAGGTGTCCTAATTTTTGAATTGCTAACATCTTTTTTCTTAAAAAATGCATCAATTGTTTTTCGTTTGCTCATAATTCTTTTAACTTTAAGAATATGACTCAAAAATTAACCTGAAAAGAAGTTTAAAAAATAAAAATTTTAATTAGAAATTTTTACTTAGTTATATGGATGTTATTCATACTCAAGAAAAAACAAAATTTCCACTATAATTTAAACATACAATCCATTTTTAATACGACTTTAATTAATAATAAGCCCTCAAACAAAAACAAAAATTAAACACACAAGTATTGGTACACAACATAAACCAAACAATTTAACAACACCCACAGCCACATCCACAGCCATATGATATCTAACTAATCAAAAATAGGTAATAAATCAAAACAATTTTACCTTAGAAACTTTGTCTTCACAAAGTGCAAAGATGGGTCACCCGTGTGGCAATGCCTACTGCCTCTGCCTGACTGCCTGCAACTTTAGATCTTCCCTTCAAGACTCATCACAAACAATCTCCCCATGCCTTCAATCATGTATTTCTCTAAAAATCTATGAAAATATAAAGAGCATGTGAATATTTAGGTGTAAATAGTTAATAAAATAAAAAAAAGACACTAAAAAGAGATGAATGTCTAATGCTTAAGAAAGAGAAGAAAACTCACTAGTCACCAAGTTCCAAAACTAAAGCTGATGAAGAAAGAAAAAATTGGTCATGATTTTTTGTTTTCTTTTTTCGAACTGTGAGTACAGAGGACTAGAGTTTTGGGGGCTGGTAGGTAGGCAACGGTATCAGTGGAAATGAAAGTGTATCAAAGAAGACAAAACAAAAGTAAAGAAAGGGATTCTGTGGGTCAGTGGGTGGATTTTATGAGATGAAGAGAAAGTGAAGTTTTGTTTTTTGTGTTTGAACTTGAGCGGGCCAACTTGTTTTATTTGGAGTACATAAGGTGATAAGGCCTAAAACTAAATCCGGGCTTGGGAGAATATTTGAGCTGGGCTTGGGAAAATAGTTAAGAGTGGGCCATGGGGGGGCCGGCTGTCCAATATTGGGGGGGCCCAATTTTTTTTTTCTACCTACTCTAATGAAAAAAAAAAAAAAAAATTGCAGGGGCTGGGGCCCCCCCAAGCCACTATGTGGCTCCGCCCCTGTTAATAAGAGATAGCAAAGATTAGGTTCTTCGTGAAGAAGAGAGAATAAATGGATTTGCTTTTGGAGACGAAAGAACAATGTGGTCATTGACCACGCCCTTGTTTGTTAATTTTGTCTAAATGAAATGCTAATGAAGGAGGAATAGAATAGAATAAAATTACTAATATGAAATATAAATAAGGAAAATCAACTCAAAATTCAAATACTATAGCTGGCAAATCCCATAAAACCCTCCAAATCAAATAAAAATCAAGAGAAATGATATGTCTACAACATTTTTACAACAAATCCTAAGTCGCAAGTTATTACTAGTTGTTATTGTTGGGGCAAAAAATTAATCTTAACGTTAGTTTGAAATTTAAACCAATAACGACTAACCACCTATGATTTGTTGTAAAAATGTTGTAGACGTAGCATCTCTCAAAAATCAAATCTCATACTAGCTAACTTTTTTTTTCCTCTAAAAAAAATAGTAATGTTACAGTTAGAAACTATTTTACAACATTTTTACAAAATATTGATGTGGTCAAACCTCTTATTGGTTTTCATCTAAACCCACTATTAATATCACTTTTTCATTTACCAATAATCACTCACCACATAAACAATTATAAATTTTTTTGTAAAATAGTTTGTATTTCTAGCATTATTCAAAAAAAAAAAAAAATCTTGTTTTGAGAAGACCATACTAGCTAACTTAACTCAGCTTCAATTCTCTCCAAAAAATAAATAAATAAAGAGTAATGTTATGTCTACAAACTATTTTATAACATTTTTACAAATTGCTAATATGGTTTAAGCATTTTTCAAATAATTATTGGTAAGTAAAAATGTAATATTAGTAGTGACCCAGATTAGAGCTAGTAAGCATTTCTTTTTAGAACTCATTTCTCTTTCCCTTATGTGTATGTTTGTTTTTTTTAAAAAAAAAAAAATAGTTTGTAAAAATATTATAAAACAGTTTGTGAGTACAGCATTACTCATAAATGAATAAATAAATAACTCAGTATCAATTGATGAGCATGCGTCGTATGCTTTAATTACATTACTCATTTAATAATAGTCTTGTAAACCTGCCTTGTTTGGATTACTAGTTTACTACATAGATCGTGCCATTAAAATACGCGTATATTGCTACTAGTTTAACGTGACATGACCAGCCAACTCCATGTCAGATTAATTGTTTATGTTACCTTCTTCTTTACTGTATGTTTCCTTATGAGTCCAAATCATCTGTCTCACATTTTCTATTCCACCCCATGCTCCACAAATCAAAATAAGCCACATGTCTCTTAATTTCTAATTTTAAGTTTTTTTTTTTTTTCCTAAAATAAATAAGAAAGAAAAAACCCAGCACATATTCGTCCCCAAACCTCCCACCACCAACCTCCGCCAAACGCCACTGACATAAGTTTGCCGACACTATCAACTCCAATCATAGCCACTGTATTGCCACCAAGTTCAGGAAGAATTGCAATCAATTTGAATACCCACCACCATGTCATTGTTGACTTTGTCTTGGTCCCTTATTCTTATACTGATGATTATATTCTTCCCCGCTTATATTCTTCCCCAATGGTTCAACTCCAAAATTTCAAAATTTTGAATCATCATGAAGAAGGTTTCCAACTAATATATTTCTTAAGAAGAATAAACGTAGTTAGAAATTTCAAACATTCAAATCAAAATTAAGAAGAATAAGGGCCTGGGACCAGCAGCAACATCATGTTCTATTTACCTAATCAAAATCTTCTTTGAGTTTAGGTTGTGCTCCTTGGGGGCGTACAAAAAGATGAGAAGTAAGAGGAGGTGGTCTGGGAGTGATTAAGGGACAAGGCAAAGTCAACAATGATGGTGGTGGTTGTGGGCATTCAAATTGAATTTAGATCTGTTTGGACCTAGTGATTGTGACTAGAGTTGACGGCGCCAGTGAACTCATGTCAATGACATTAGCATTGGGCAAAGGTTGGTGGTGAGAGGGTTTGGGAAGAATATGCGCTGGGTTTTTTCTTTCTAATTTATTTCAAGTAAGTTGAATAAAATAGCTTAAAATTAGGAATTAAGAAACATGTGGCTTATTTTGATTAATGGAGCATGGGGTGGAACAAAGAGTGTGAGATAGATGATTTTGATTTGTTTCCTAACCCGGTAAAAATGGAAGATTTAATGGCACGCTTAAATTATTTGTTGCCATCATTAATATCAATTTTTTACTCACTATATCAATAGATTATTAAAAAAAAAAATTGTAAAAAAGTTTCAATCTCTAGCATTATACTAAAAACCGATTGGTATTTTAGTTTGATAATAAAAAAGTTATTATTAAGAGTCGATGTCATAGGATGAAACTCTCTCAAAAATAAATATTTTTTTAGTCAAAGTATACCTTCAATAAATGTGAAGATAAGTTAGCCCATGTGCTTTGAGTTTTTTTTTTTTTTTTTTTTGATAAACCTTAAATTACCCACACGCCACCATGTACTATGAGTTAGTCTCTCTTTGTTATCAAAAAAATGAGTTAGGCTGAATTTGTTTTGGCTTCAAACCATTTCAGGAAATCCTTTTACACCTTTCCTTGTGTTTGGTTGTGCATGGAAAATAGAATTTTCCGGAAAAGCATTTCATTTGACTGTAAAATAAGCCCCTTTGACCCGTAAAATGAATTACTCTTCTGTTTTACCTTCAAATCATTTCTGGACTCACAGACACGCAAAGAGAGAGAGAGAGAGAGAGAGAGAGAGAGAGAGAGAGAGAGAGAGAGAAGAGAGAGTGAGCTAGATCGCGCCCCAACCCTAGACTCGCCAGCGAGATCGCGCTGTCGAGTTCGCACCGCCGAGATTGTCCTGCCAAGATCGCGCTGCATGAAGCCTGCCGCCGCTTGACCGGTCTCGTCGCCCATGACACACCCACCCATAACCGATCTCTCTCTTTCTTGATGTCCCTCTCCCTTTCCCTAAATTTGCAATCACTCTTTCATCGAGTTCTCAGTTTTCATTTTTGTTTTGATTTTTGAACTAGGTCTGATTGTCGCCGCCACCTAAAGTCCATCATCATCGCCCTCTAGATCACCTCATCCTCCTTTGGGTCAGATCATCTCCTCTTCTTGGGCCGATCTCGTAGTTTGCCACTCGCCAATCTATCTCCTCCTCTGGGTCGATCTCTTCGCCAATCTGCTTTCTTTCTTTGATCTCTGATTTTTTTGTTGTTGTTGTGGTGGTGGTGTGGGTGGTGGCGTTTTGGTGGTTTCTGTGTTGTGTGGTAGTGGGTTTTGTGTGGATAGTGGTGGATTTTCCGTGGATGCTAG
Organism: Quercus lobata; assembly: GCF_001633185.2. Classification (NCBI taxonomy): domain Eukaryota; kingdom Viridiplantae; phylum Streptophyta; class Magnoliopsida; order Fagales; family Fagaceae; genus Quercus; species Quercus lobata. The sequence goes on along the minus strand of NC_044908.1, from coordinate 22,699,427 downwards.
TGTGTGGGTGGGGGTGGATTTTCTGATATAAAATTTGTTTGGAAGTTGTGAAAATGGCTGAGAAAATGTGAAAATTTTGTAGGAAAATAGCATTTTTAGAATGTTACCAAACACTGAAAATCGTTTTTCGGACTATTTTCCATTACACACCCAAACGTCCAGATTTTAATTTCCTTACGGGAATTCATTTTCCCTTGCATTCATTTTACACTCAAAATTTGATTTACATCAAACCAAATGCAGCCTTAGTCTCTTCAAAATCGGATTCACCAGTCACACCAAGGCTCTCTCCCCCTCTCCTACGGCTACTACAATCCAATGTAATTGTAACCACTCTGAATGTCAATTTTTCAAGACCAAAGGAGGCTATGATGGCGTTGAATCTATGTAAAGATCTAACAGGCATTATTCTCACCTGTTGAGGACCTTGAGGTATCCTTCGCTTCTATTTAGCCTTTTCTTTTTCCCTCTTAACTCTCGTTCTAAAGAATCTAAACTTATAATTATTGTTTAACAAAAAAAATTATTTTAATAAAAGGTAGAAATAGTGTAACAAAATAAATCATATAATTTCAAAAGCAATAAATTAAACCTATAAATTTTAATGGTAACAGGCTAAATCATAGTACAGTTTTTTTTTTTTTTTTTTTTTTTTTGGGTATAATCATAGTATACTTTTAAAGATTCAAAAAAAAAAAAAAAAAAGAAGAAGGTAGTTTTATAAGTAACAAATCATATAGTTTTGTTACTTTTTAGACTCTCATGAATTAATAATATTTAATTTGTCATACCCTGAAACTACGGGATCGGATCTTGAATGAAATTTTTCTTCTTCTTCTTCTTCTTCTTTTTTAATTTCTTTTTAGATTTCCAACTACATTTTAATATCTTTCTCTTTTATGCTCATTACATGCTGATCTTACTAATATTTGACCAATCTATTAATAGCCAAATCTCATAGAAAATTTAATTAAATTTTCAATTTTGCGCCATATGTCTCATTTAATCCTATTTAATTTTAAATTTTGTACCAAGTGAATTATTAAAGGTAAAAATTGAAGAGTCCAAATCCAATTAGATTCTAAATTGGATTTTAATTTGAGTCTAATTTTCTGTCACATGTCCATCTAAGATTTTAATTTTTATGGCAAGTAAATTATTGAGTGCAAAAATCAAAGAATCTAAAACCAATTAAATTCTAAATTTTATATATATATATATATATATATATATAATGAGAAACCATTACATATTTTAGAAATGTATAGTTAAAAAAAAGTGGAAATTAATATTATGTATACTTTAAACCTCTTCTAAAAAAAGAATATAATTTGAACTGTATAATTGTGATTGTTTTTAATTGTATCCATGCATATGCACGAGGCTATACATTAGTAATTATTTAAACTAGCACCAATTTGAATTTTTTGAGAACCTCGCCTTATTCTAAGTCATGTTTTACATCTACAATCTTTTTTTTATTTTTTATTTTTTAAAAAGGATTTACTAGGCTAACTTGATTGTTCTCTTAAAATTTTATTTTAAACAAAACATTCCCAAATAATTTCAAAATTGTGTTTTTTTTTTTTTTTTGAGAATTCATCTTCATCGTATTAATAAAGAAATTAGCCAAAGTCAGCTAAAAGTACATCAAAAACTAGTGGTGGAACATCCTCCATCCACACTAAAACACCATCAATAGTTTTTGCAAATTTGGCTAAAGAATGAGCAACTGAGTTCCCCGATCTACGGGTATGAGAAAAGGAAATGCAATTACAATAAACTAAAAATTGCTTAACAGAAGAAATCAAATGGCCAAAAGAAGAGAAAGAGTCCTCTTTTTTCCTTAAGGCTGAAATAACCACCTCAGAGTCTCCCTCGACAATAAAAGAGGGTAGATTGAGGTCCATAGCAAGGGCGATAGCTCGAACAGCTGCAAGAGCTTCAACTTCGTCAGATGATGATGGCTGCTTGATCTTTTCTGCCAGGGAAGCGAGTACTTTTCCATGAGAATCACGTACAACAACTCCCAATCCTGCTTCCTCTGTATCTTTGAATAACGCACCGTCAAAGTTGATTTTGATGAGCGATGGAGGAGGAGGCTCCCATTTAGGCTGAGACCGTTGAGGAGGGAGAGACTGCAACGTTGCTGTTGCATTTGCCTCTTTAAACTCATGGAGCATCTGCCTAGCTGAAGGGACAACCTGGGCTAACGGAAAGGATTTGTTGCTGGTGCGAAGCTGGTTCCGGCGAGACCAAATTGTCCATGTGATTGACACAAACATCTCAGGATTTTTGTCTTGTTCCAACACAAACCTGGCCAACTCGAAAAAGTTTGAGAATTTCTTAGACCTGCAAAACAGCCAAATCAAGTCAGTTTCCCAGATTGCTGAGAGTGAAGAGCAGTCCCACAAAGCGTGGTAACCATCCTCGGCCTTCACGTTATAGTGGCAGCAAACATCATCATCAAGGACCTTCTTGCAAACCAAATTTTTCTTGACCGGCAGAGCTTCCCTACAGGCCCTCCACAAAAAGTTTCTGACTTTATTTGGCACCGAGAGCTTCCACAAACGGCTCCAAAAACTTGTGGCTTCATTTTGGGAGGGGGGAGATGGTAGTGGACCGGATTTGTCTTTAACAAGAAACTTGTAGCCAGACTTCACATTATAGACTCCATTAGGTACATGAGGCCAAAAGAGCTTATCCTCAACCTTAGTCAGGCTAAGGGGTATTCTTAAAATTAAGTCAGCTTCCATAGGAGCAAAATAACCATATAAAACTTCCCTATCCCAGCTCCTTGATATGGGGTTTATGAGGCAGTCAACTGTAGCTTCCTGTAAACCATCAATTGTTGGGGATAAAATTCTTGGATGCTCTAAGCTAGGCAGCCAAGGATAGTCCCAAATCTTGATGGTTTCTCCAGTACCCACTCTCCACCGGGCTCCTTTCCACAATACTTCCCTACCCTTAAGAATAATGTGCCAAGCATGTGAGCCACTAGGATTATCTAGGGCTTCCATAAAAGAACAATTAGGGAAGAATTTACTTTTAAAGACTCTATGCAAAAGCGAATCTTTGTTGTGAAGAAGACGCCAAGCTTGTTTGGCCAACAAAGCATCGTTAAAAATAGCCAAATCTTTAAACCCCATGCCCCCTACAGATTTAGATTGGGTAAGGGTTTCCCATTTCACCCGATGAACCTTGCGTCTGTCTCCCCACTGACCCCACCAAAACTTCCTAATAAGGCTCTCCAACTCATTGCATAGGCCGAGGGGAAGTTTGAAACAGCTCATAGTGTAGGTGAGAATTGCTTGCACTACTGCTTTAATCAAGATCTCTCTCCCTGCCTGAGAGAGCAGTTTTTCCTCCCAACCTTGTAACTTTCTCCACATCTTCTCCTTGATGTAGTTAAAACTAGCTTTCTTCCTTCTCCCCACAAAAGATGGTAAACCTAGATATTTCTCATACTGCTTGATCTCTAACACCCCCAAAGCTTGTTTGATGTGCTCTCTTGTATCTTCAGAAGTAAGCTTACTAAAGAAGATGGTAGTTTTATTTTGGTTGATTTGTTGGCCAGAACAACTCCCATACACATCTAGTATCTCCAAAATGTTATTGCACTCCCTTTCTGTAGCCCTGCAAAAGAGAAGACTATCATCTGCAAACAGAAGATGTGTTAGTCTCGGGCTATTTCTGCATAAGGCATAACCCTTTATGTCACCACAATTGGCTGCTTGAGATATTAGGCCATTCAACCCTTCAGTACACAGCAAGAACAAAAAAGGGGATAGTGGATCACCCTGTCTGATACCTCGGGTTGGGACTATCATACCTTTAGGCTCGCCATTGATCAGGATTGAATAAGAGACAATAGTTAAGCAAATCATCATCAATCTGACCCATCTTTCATCAAACCCCATTCTCCTCATCACAGCTTCTAAATAGGTCCACTCCACCCTATCATGTACTTTACTCATATCAAGTTTTATGGCCATGTAGTTATCTTTCCCTGTGTGTCTCTGCATATTATGTAAAGACTCAAAAGCCACCAAAATATTATCTGAAATAAGCCGACTTTTCATAAAAGCACTTTGGTTTTCAGTGATAATATTTGGTAGAATTTTTTTAAGCCTATTTGCTAAAACCTTAGAAAAAATTTTATACAAAACATTACACAGGCTAATAGGCCGAAATTCAGATACAAATTCCGGATTTTTAACCTTTGGAATGAGAGTAATAAAAGTGTGATTAAGGTTAGTAGGCAAAGATGCAGAATTAAGAAAATAAAGCACAGAAGAGGTGACATCCTCACCCAGTAATTCCCAATAGTTTTGATAAAAGATAGGGGGCATACCATCCGAGCCTAGGGCTTTTAGTGGGGCCATTTGCTTGATTGCTTCTTGCACTTCCCAAGCTTCAAAATCCGCCACAAGACTTGCATTCATCTCATCATTTATAATAGGATAAATGTGCTGGGTAGTATTCTCCAAATTGGTGGGGTTGGTTGACATAAATAAATCTTGAAAGTAGGCTACTATTGTGTCCGCCACTTCATCTTGATTACCACACCATGTGCCATCAGATTTTTTAAGAGAAGATATGGAATTTTTTCGAAACCTTTGTGTAGCTCTTGCATGAAAATACCTTGAGTTCCTGTCTCCAAATTTGGCCCATTGTAGCTTAGATCTTTGCAACCACATCCGGGCCTCCTTTTCCATGAGTTTATTGAGTTCAGACATCAACTCTCTAACTCGAAAATTCTGCCCAGTTCTCATTGCTTCCCTTTCGGCCTTCCCAATCTCCTTCTTCTTCAGTTCCAGCTCTTTTCTCACACTTCCAAAAATTTTCATGCTCCATTTCTTCAATTCAATACCACATCTCTCTATCTTTTTTATTACTTTGGTACCCGGGTCAGTTGGGTCACTCACCGCCCAAACTGCTTGGACAATATCAGTACACCCTTTCTCTGTTAGCCACATTTCTTCAAACCTGAAGGGTTTAGATGCACTTGGTAGGAGCAAATTTCTTGGCACAATCCACAGTGGACAGTGATCTGAAGAAAAAGATGGTAAGTGATGTACCATGGTCCCTGCAAATTTAAGCAGCCAGTCACTGTTAGCCATACCCCTATCTAATCATTCCCACACCGAATGGCCATCATTGAAATGCTTCTTCCAAGTAAATTGAGAGCCTGTGAACCCGAGATCCATAAAACCACACTCGTCTATGTCATCTCTGAAAACTTGCATTTGTGTTTGGCTCCTAACACTACCACCCAATTTTTCAGATTGACGGATTATTTCATTAAAATCCCCTAAACAAAGCCAAGGAAGTGTCATTCAAGAATTGAGTTCCCGAAGAAGATTCCAAGACTCCATTCTTTTGTGTGTCGCAGGCTCACCGTAAAATCCAGTGATTCTCCAAGCTCCTTCTTTTCCTTTTTCCACCACCACATCAATGTGATTCTTAGAGGACGTTTCAACATGTAGATCCACTAAGTCTTTCCAAAGAAGAGCCAAGCCCCCAGCTCTATTTATTCTTTCCACAAAGTGAAAATTATCAAAACTTAAATTTCTTTTGATTTCATTTAGCCTTACTTCATCTGCCCATGTCTCGGCTAAAAACACGATAGAGGGATTTTTTGCTCGAATTAAATCTCCAAGCTCCCGAACTGTGCATGGGTTCCCAAGCCCATGACAGTTCCATGCTAAGAAGCTCATTGGGATTGGCGGGGTTGCTCAGCAGCCTCCACCAATGAATTGTGTACTTCCTGAGAAATTTGAATCTTCTTTCGAGACTGTTCTCCCTCAGCATCCCCTTCCACTTCTATAGGACGTTTGCCTAAAGTTGGAGCATGCATGTTTTCTTCTGAGAATTGCTTCAAACGTGCCAAACATTTCCAGGTTCTTAAACATAATTGGTTCCCCTCAAGATCACGTGATTCATTAGTGGAGTCATGTGCAACTTTATGGGGTGCAAGAGTGGACTTTTCACATGCATGTACCTGATCAGAATATATAGGCAAGCTAGGAGACAACTCATGCAAAATACCCGGGTTAACAGTATAGGAATTATGAGTATCAAATTTATTTAATTCCATATCAATATCCTAAATTTGAGCTTCAAAGTTTACCATATTTGTGTGCATGTTGGCAGGCATCATAGTAGGGGGAGATTCAGGACAGTCCAGAATATTATCTTCATGGAAAGTTTGAGTGATATTAGCCAAACTACCTGGGTTTCCTATATTTTGGTTAACCTCGGAAGAATTAAGGTCAACCTGGTTTGTAACAGCTTCCTGTGGTGGCGCCGCCCCTTGTGATCTCCGCTCCTGTTCACTCCCGGTCCTCACAGGGATCTCTTCTCCACCAAAATCACCCCCTGAACCTGGAACAAACATAACAGATCTTCGTCCTACTGAGAATGGATCGGCTCGAAGCCATGGACCGTATTCTTGTTGATCCAGAGGCAACGAACCCTTACTTGAAAGCCACACATTGCACTCCTTCACGTCATGAGACACCATCCCACACCAGTAGCAGTAGTTTGGCAACTTCTCGTACTTGAAATTAATCCAAACCTCTTTGTCCCTACCCAGAAGGACTTTACGCCCTCTGCTAAGGGGTCTCGTGATGTTAATGCCTACCCGGATTCTTAGAAAGTTACCTCCGATTAACTCACCAGACTGTGAGGCTCTTGATACTTCCCCAATGCTATGTCCGATCCCATAAGCTATCTTCTCATTTAGCCTATTCACTGGGAGGCCGTGGATTTGAACCCAGAACTTGACTGTATGAAACCTAATTTTCTGAATAGGGTAGGACCCATCATACCGAGACAGAATGATTAGGTGTTTATCATACGTCCATGGTTCAGTAGCTAACACCCTTTCTGCTTCATTCTCATTATCAAACACAAAAAGCAATATATGATTTCCCACATCCTGGATTTCAAAACCGTTCCGGGTTTTCCATAGTGGCTTGAGAGTTCTTCCAACCACCTCGATGCTAAGCGCCCTTCTTGTCATAAATTTACCTGCAAGTATCACCTCTGTAGAATCCTGGTTTTCATCATCCAGGGTAACCTTGCTATTTTCTTCCTCCAAAAGGGAGAAACGTTTCCAATCGTCCAGAATTTCTTCCATTGTTCGAAAGCCACTAAAAGAAAGAGAAGGATTACTATTTCCCCACCCCAAGAAGAAAGAGACCACTAGCCCTACTATTAACGTTGTCAATAGAGGGGATGAGTATCACTCCTAAAGGAAGATAATGAGTTCTACAGTCTCGCCGCCCTAAACTAGGTTAGAGAGACGAGAGCAGAGAAAAAACTATTCAAAATTGTGTTGATTTAAATAATTATATTAAAATAAAATATTATTTTGCAAATTCTACCAAGAATATATGCACACTATTTTAACCCCTTTGTAAAGTTTCTAATTGCTACAATTCAAAATTACATGTATGCATGGAAAATTATATTTTACTACCCTAAACTATACCCTAGATTACACTTTGCACTCTAAAATTTTCGAATGCATGTTTTGCACTCTAAACTATGACTCTTGTTAAACCTTGCATCCCAACGTTAAGTTTGCTGTTAACTTGGATGGAAATCCAAATTTTAGGGTGCAAAGTATAATCAAGAATATAGTTTAGGGTGGTAATGTGTAATTTATTCTTTATTTTTAAAGGATTGAGAAGACAAGCAATTGGGTTTTTTCACATGATGTCATACTTTTCCATCCAAGTTAACTAAAGTGTAACAAGTGTCATAGTTTAGAGTGCAAAATGTGCACTCGAAAAGTTTAGGGAGTAAAGTGTAATTTGAGGTATAGTTTAGGATGGTAAATTATAGTTTAGGATGGTAAGGTGTAATTTTTCTTAATTGGTTAAAGTTCATTTTTATTGTTTAGAGTGAGCTGATCGCCTGTTACTAGATTATGTTACGATATAATATTAATGAACAAGAATATGAGTAATGCATATTAGTTTTGCTAAGTTCGGTATGATCACCTGCATATTGTTAAAACTTAAAACATTATGGCCCCATTTGGTACACTTACTCAAACACATGTTTTCAGTTTTTAAATAACATTACACGTATTTTCAGACACTTTTTTATTCACACGTATTTCCACGCATGTTTTCAAATAACAAAACACATGTTTTTTAGTTCATATACCAAACATCCCTTATAGTTCTAAAACTGTCAATTTGTTTATACTTCATTAATTCTTTTCTTTTTTTTTCACTTCACTCAAAGTTCTAAGTTCTCCAAGTAGATGTGAAATGATATTGAGACAGATTCTGTGTTATTTTAAATGGGTTTTAACAAATAGATACCTGAGTTTAGCACTGGATTTTGTGTTGATACACGGAAACTTTATTATTCAGTTAAGGTGGTTGCATAATATAGCTTGTTCTACCATTGTTCTGATCCTTTCCTCTACCATAGCTCACCAAAAAATCAACAAAGTATTTTGGCAAGCAGAGCACGAAAACTTGTCCTCGCTTTGTTAAGTCTGCTACTTTTCTTGGGGCCATCTTCCCAGCTAGAGACATTATTTCCAGGACAGGAGATCAAATTTCAGGATGGGGCTTTAGTTTCATCTTAAGGAAAATTTATATTAGGATTCTTCGAGCTCAAAAGTAACAATTACCACTTAGGAATATGGTACAACGACAACCGTCAACGCCCGGACAATTTAGTGTGGATTGCCAATCGAGACACTCCTATCTTTAACAATTCTGGAAGTCTTACCATTGATAATAACGGGAACTTGGAAATTTCAGACAATGGGAGTCTTTCTATTGTACTATACTCCGGAGAGGAAAAAGGCAATAATACAATTGCTGTTCTACTTGATAATGGTAATTTTGTACAGCACGAACAGAGTTCAGGGTGACAATTGTGGCAAAGCTTTGATTATCCTACTCACGCACTTCTGCAGGGAATGAAACTCCGAGTTAATTGGAAAACAGGACATACTTGGTCTCTGAGATCATGGAGAGGCGTGAATGTACCTGAAGTAGGGGACTTGACGTTAGCCCTGAACCCTAACCAAACAAATCGATTGGTCATCTTATGGCATGGGAACATCTATTGGACTAGTGAGCCTTGGTACAACGGTTGTTTCAAACATTTAAATTCGAACTACTATGTTAGCCATGTATCAAATGAGAATGAAACGTACTTCAATTACTCTCTGATAAATCAAGACTTCACAAAATCCACATCATTAACGATAGATTACTTGGGATACCTTAATGATTCCGGTGGAGCTATAGTCGACTGTAGTCCTTTCACTAATGATCCCCCTTATTTTGAATTTTATAATGGATGTGCGATGAAAAAGCTTCCTGCGTGCAGGAGTCCTGATTCCAATATTCAGATATTTACCTATTCGTTGAGCGACAGCAGCAAAGGATTCATATTTAATGAAAGTGACAACCTGACCATTGTGGATTGTCAGGCCAAGTGCTTGAACAATTGTTCTTGTATTGCCTATGCATCTATAAATGAGGATGGCGATGCTGGCTGTGAAATTTGGAGCACATGGCCAGAAGATATAAGTCTTAGTTATTATACTATTTCTTTCAGATGGATAGTATACAATATTAAATCACCAAGTAAGTCTACTTCATACCCAATTTATCACATTAATGTATATAATTTACATGTACATACAATGAGTAAGAATAACAGATGATATGCATGGCTTTGAGTAATGTGGCTGCTTGATGTATGAAACCAATTAATAGTAAATGATAAGAAAGAGAAAATGAATAGAAATATTGTTGCTAGTAGAACATTAAAAAATTGTTTCCCCATGAAGCAGCGTCTGAATATAACAAGTGGTGGAGATGGCTCATCGTGGCAGTTGGGGGATTTATTATCACCTTGTGCTGCTTATGCTATACAAAATGCAAAAAACACAAAGCAAAAGGTAATTGATATTCCAACTGTAAATGTTTCAGCTATACAACTAATGGAAGCAACAACAAATTTTCAAGTTATATTCTGCATGTTTGTTAATTAGGAGAGAGAAAAAAGAAACAAAATATGCTAATACAAGAACTTGGAGGCAATGCAAGACCTACCACTGTATATGAAAAGGTGCATAAACAAAATAAGGATGGGCAAGCAAATCATGATTTGCAAATCTTCAGCTTTGAAAGCATTTCTGTTGCTACAAGTAATTTCTCAAGTGAAAATAAGTTAGGAGAGGGTGGTTTTGGACTAGTTTATAAGGTTAGCTCTTGACACCTCTCTCTCTCTCTCTCTCTCTCTCTCTCTGTAGGAAAGTTGAACGTAAGACCTAGGCTAGCTAATCCAACTCGTCCAATCAATAAATTAGCTCTTGAACTGAGCTCAACGGCTCAATAGAATCTTGATAGAAAATTAAATAATATTAGCAAAGACTAAATAAAGATTCTGAGTAAAATATTAGTAACACAATATACTTTCAGTGTAAATTACCTAATGGGCAAGAAATATCAATAACAATAAAGAGACTTTCAAGAAATTTTGGACAAGGATTGGTAGAGTTCAAGAATGAAGCTGTTCTCATTGCCAAACTCCAACACACTAATCTCGTAAGGCTTTTTGGATTTTCTGTCCAAGAAGAAGAAAAAATACTAATCTATGAGTATATGCCCAACAAAAGCTTAGACTTCTTTCTCTTTGGTAGGTCATATGTTCATTGCTTCGAAATTTTGCTTACATGATTTCTTTCTTCTTATATGAAGTCAATCAATACTTATCATTTCCATTTCATTGTTTTTCTATTTTGAGTCAGATTCTACTAAAAAGTATTTATTAAATTGGTAAAAATACTTCAACATCATTGAAGGCATTGCTCAAGGACTTGTTTATCTCCACAAATATTCAAGACTAAGAGTAATTCACCGAGACTTAAAAGCAAGCAACATTTTGCTTGATGAGGAGTTGAATCCAAAAATATATGATTTTGGTATGGCTAGAATATTTGGGTTGAAAGGACCAAAGGAAAACACAAATAGAGTTGTCAGAACGTAGTAAGTATTTTATTTGTGTGTGTGTGAATAAGTGCTTGTTCATACACTAAGTTCGTTGGTCAATGTTACATCAGTGGTTATATGTCTCCGAAGGATGCAATGAATGGAGTCGTTTCAATCAAAATGGATGTATTCAGCTTTGGAGTCCTACTATTAAAAATAATAGTTGCTATCAGTCTGATGATCTACTCAACCTCATAGGATATTTAAGTTTCTCACTTAACAACTTATAAATGGAATTTTGAACTTAATAGTTAATGTTGTGTATACAATTGCCTATATCAGGCGTGGCAGTTATGGAATGAAGGTAAGGTTCTAGAGCTAATAGACCCTACAATACTAGATGAATCATGTCCTACATCTGAAGTATTGAGATACATTTATGTTGGTCTCTTATGCGTACAAGACCAAGCAACAGATAGACCTACAATGCTAGATGTTGTTTCTATGCTTTCAAATGAAACCCTTCAACTCCTTCCTCCAAAACAACCTGCATTTTTTATCAACACAGTTGTAAGAGAGCTAGAAGATTCTATGATTGAGTTAGAAAATTGCTCCTTAAATGATGTCACAATTTCTGTGATGGAAGCAAGATAAATATTAAAATATGCTAGTTATGTGCGAATGTATTATTAGATACACGCCTACCTGATTGACTAGACAAGCCTGAATCAATGTGTTTAATGATTTACTAGTATTTTTAAAAAATGCAACACGCCTGTTACCTGATTTGTTTTATCTTTCTTCTTACCATATGTAATGTGAAGAATATGATGCTTGTATGTGTTTACTAATTCAATTTTTGGGATAAAAAAAAATGATAGATAAGATAGCATTTCAAACATATTTTAAACATATTACATCTACTCCATGATGATTGCTCTTCATTATCAAGCTAAGAAACTAATTAGTTTTTGCTATAGGCAAGAATTAAACTATAAATCTCTTATTCACCAATAAAATATTTTACCAGTTAAGCTAACTAGTGTGAAAGACCATACCTCTGGCCCAAACCTTTTCTATAGGTTTTTGGCACTTAGCTCACATGAATGGGGTGGAGTTGTGTTTATTACCTCTCAAAAGACAGTGAAGATTCTATTGATGTTATTATCCCTCTTAGGTCAAGAGTTTTACAATGGAGTCGCCACTAATTTTATTATGGAAAATAAGAAAGTAAGAGAATTGAAAATGTAAGGTTGAATTTAATCAACTATCTTGTTGGCTTTATTCCATGTCAAATTTGCTTGTATTTCAGCAATTAGTAACCCTATATTTTGGTGGGATTCTTGTAAGGGTAGTGAGTGAGATAGTGTGAAGAAGTGTTCAAGAGTATGCAAGAAAAATAGGGACTCGCGACTGGATCTCGCGAATGACTCGCGGCTGCAAGCGCCCAGAAGCTGCACATGTGCCAGGCATACCAGAAGATGAAGCGTCATGCTAGCTAGAGCACTACAGGACAAAATAGGACAACTGGCCGTTCAGTTACCTCGTGGCTAGAACTCGTGACTCAGTCAAGCCGTGAGGCCCAGCCGCAAGCCAGCCCTGTTTTGAAAAAAACCTGACTCTTCACATTCCATTCTCACCCTAGTATAAATACCCCTTATACCACGAAAGAAAGGGAGCTTCCAGAGAGAATTTTGAGAGAGAAACTCTAAAAAAAAACAAGATTGATTGATCCTCAATTTTCATTAAGAGACTCTTCAAATTCCTCAACTCTCTTCCTCTCCATTGTTAAATCCTTGAAAGGTTTTTTACCAAAACCTTTTCTCACCATATCTATTACTGTGAGAGGGTTGTTTGGTGTTTTGGGAAGCAGTTGGGAAGGAACCAATTTCACATTGGTTGATGCTATGGTCAAGTAGCGGAATCCGGGAAGCTAGAAAAGAAATAGGTTCGGCGCAACCTCATTGGAGCAAGAAGCTTGGAGGGCTTAGGTACACTGGGTAGATTAGGCTTGAAGGGTCTATTGTTATTCATGTATCCCAACTACATTTTCTAGTGGATTATTGACTGCTTGGAGGGCGGTGGAAAGCTTTTACACCGAGGGCTTCGGTTTCCTCTTCGATAACACATCGTTGTGTTGTCCTTGTGTTTGCATCTCTCTTTCCTTAATCTTTGCCTTTTATTTTCTACTGTGGATGTGATATTAATTGGCTTAGATTTTTTACCAATTCTGTTTATAGCTTATGTTCATTTTCCGCACACTTATTATTTGTCATAAAGCTTGAATTGGTAATTTTGCTATTGGAGATCTAAACGTTCATAGTGTTTTATACACTATTTGAACTTTCATTTGGTATCAGAGCGGGTACACTGTTATTGGTTTCATTACCATAGTGTGATCATTGACCCTATATTGAGATGGACCGGTCTCAATCCCTAAATGCACCTTCATATTTTGATGGTAGTAATTATGCATTTTGGAAGGTTTGCATGAGAGCATTTTTATGTTCCATTGATGAATCAGTTTGGGATGCTGTTGATATAGGTTGAACCAGGCCTGAGGCAGCCAAATCCATATGGGATAAGGCAGCACTCGCCGCTTCTAATGCTAACAGTAAAGCACTTAACGCAATTTTCTGTGGTATGTCTCCAGATGAGTTTCACAGGATTTCTCACATTACCGTTGCCAAAGAAGCATGGGAGATATTGGAGACCACCTACGAAGGCATGAAGAAAGTGAAAGACACCAAGCTGCAAATGCTGACCACTCAATTTGAGGAGCTTAAAATGAGTGAGGATGAGTCATTTGACTCTTTCTATAACAAGCTGAATGAGGTGGTTGTCAGTAAGTTCAATTTGGGGAAGAAAACGGAGGATTCTAAAATAGTAAGGAAGATCCTTCGGTCATTGCCAGAAAGCTTTCGTACCAAAGTGACAGCGATTGAAGAGAGCAAGGACCTTGATGACATCAAAGTCCAAGAGTTGATTGGTTCTCTTCAGACTTATGAAATCTCGCTACCCACTCAACGGAAGAGCAAATCTCTTGCTCTTAAGACCATTAATGAAAGGTTGAAAGTCCATGACTCATCGGATGAGGATACGGTTGACAAAGATGTTGCATACCTTGTGAAAAATTTTCGAAAATTCTTGAAATTCAAGAATAATGGTAAATTTGGTGATAAAGGGAAATTCTAAAGTTCAGAAAGGGAGAAAAGAGAATTCAAAAAGAAAGATGGAAAAGAATCCCAATCTACATAAGGTGTCACTTGTTTTGAATGCAACGAGCATGGATATTTTAAGAAAGAATGTCCGAATTATTTGAATCGAAAGGCATGGTGTATGCCACGACATTGAGTGACTCAGATTCATCCAACTCTGATTCTGAGGAAAGCTGTGACGAAGAAGAGAATTACTCTACTTTTATGACTATTGCCCGTGTCAAGTCTTCAAATGAGTTGAATTTGCTTGTACAAGAGCTTGGAGAGCATAGTGATGAAGAATCATTGGGAGTTATTGAAGAATCAGATGCAGAAGAAGATGAAAGGGCAGCCAATCTTCAAGAGAATTATAACTCACTCCTGGAGAAGTCGGGTGAGTACACAAGGGTGGCCAAGGCAGCTATGAGAAAGATGAAGAAGGCATAGGAGGACTATAAAAGTCTCCTAATTTGCTATAAGGAGGCCAAATGTGAGATAGAGACACTGAATGGTGAGCTGTCAGAAGCCTACACAAAAGTGAGATTTCTTGAGTAAGAGGTTGTGCAAGCAAATGCTAAGATAGAGAGGGTATCCACCAAGAAGCTAGATGATGTTATTTCATCTCAAAAGCATTTTTCAGAAAAATCCAGGTTAGGATATACCGGAGGGAGAGCTCATCGGGCAATATCACGAAAGAAGTGAAGTTTATAAAGGCCAAAGAGTCATTTGAAGTTGGCCCTACTGTTGAAAAGCCCAAGATGGAGGAGAAGAGGAATGTGGAGGACCAACGGATGTTGAACAACCCTCGTAATCAATCTGTGGGCAGGTCTAAATCCTGAGCCAAGTCTCGTCCATGACCACAAAGAGGTCCTAGATCGAACTATATGTGTCATCACTGCAGACTTCAAGGGCATACCCGACCAAATTGTCAAAAGCTGAGAGCAATGAATAATGCAATTGCTCTAAGGTCACGAGGACCTAGAAATGACAGGAGAAATTGGGCTAGTGAACCATCAAGAGATCGAAATGGTGATCCCGAAATGATAGACGTGATGAAGATGATTGGTGCATTCACCAACTGCTTGGAAAGCTTCACACGAAGGTTTGAAAGCCCTAACTCCCATACCCAATCCTATAAGGAAATCACCCAAAACGCAAGTGATGTGTGGGTGAAAAAGGGTACTCATGCATAAGCATTACAACATGTTCATGCATCAATACTTCCTATGCTTTGTGACTTTGTTTGGTTGTTTAATTATTGATTGTGTGGGTTGAAATTTGTTTGTCTGTTTTTGCATACTTTCATTCATTTTTTATGTTGCTTTTGATCAATCTTTTCCTTCTTATGTGTCAAAAATCCAAAAACCACATAAAAGGTAGAAAATCAAAAAGTTTGACTGACATTGTTGAGTTTTGTCTCAAAACTTGTTTTGCCTTGTACCTTTGTGCTAATGGCTTTGTGCATTTACGAGCGTAGCTTGTTCCTTTGCACTCTTATCACTGTGGAAGAAATCTTGAAATCTATGTGACTGTTGTAAATAGATCTTCAAACTTGTCATGAATGATTAGTGAATGGTTATGTTGATCTTGAGACATGCATAGACTTGTGCCTATATATCTTCCCACTCTTTATTTTTATTTTTTTTTATTTTTTTGCTAAAAAAAGCTCATCAAATGTAAAGAGATATTGAGCTGCAAAAGCCTGTCGCACATACTAGTATTCAACTAGGAAAAAGGGAAAGCGACCAAAAATAAAGTGTATGATTTTTCAAAAAGCCAAAGGCTATCTCATCAAGGTGAAATATCAAACATCATTCTCACAATGAGATGTGATTGTTTCTAAAGGATCAAAAAGATCAAATGTTATGATTGAAATAGGAGCCAAATGTAAAGCTCCAAGTTTTGTAATCAAGTCTTGTGGGAGGTCATATATGCATACTTCTATAATTGAGATGGGTCACATGATCTAGTGCTAATTGTGTATGCCTTGGTTGAATTGATCATTAAAACTTCACATTAAACTAAGGACTATCTCATTGTTGATATCTACACACAACACACAAGTTTATGTTCAATGAATGTCATATTCATTTGTGTGATTGTACTTGATAAAATGTGTTTTCACATGCTCAATCTTTGTTGATTCAAATACAAAAAGATTTTTTAGTGTTTTAGTTGTTTTTGGAAAGTATTTTGTTCTTACAAAAACTGAAAATTTCAAAAACAGTGTTGCCCTGTGTTTGGCGACTCAGTCGCGGGTTAGACAAGTCGCATGCCACAATCGTGAGCTTGCAAGTCGGTTTTGGTGACTTGTTTATGAGTGGAAGGTCCAATCGCAAGGGGTACATAGAGATTTTCGCGACTCAGCTCACGACTCCCTCGTGAGTAAGACTTCCAGTCGCGAAAAACACTTAGCAAATTTTTTCAAAACTTTTGGCTTGAAGTGTTCTAGCGGCTGGCCCTGGCGACTTGCACGTAATTTGACTCAGTCGCGAAAAGTGCGTGTTTTGCACAATAAGGGTAGTTTTTAAAACCTTTTTCAGTTTTCCCTTGAACTTTTTATGACTATTCACTTTCTCTCTCAACTGAAACTAACCCAAACACTCTGTGTCACTCTCTACAAACTCCATTTTTGCTTCATTTCTTCTCAAATCTTCAAGAAAAAGGTATGGATCTTCTCTTCCTCACTTCATATTTCATGTTTTGAGTATTATTTTCTTGCTTTATGAGTTGTCACTATGATTTGAGATATACTGTGTTCAAACATGTTTTTACTTAGATTGCTGGGTTTGGTTGTTTAGGGTCGGTTTCTTTTGTTGCTGATTTCATTTGCTATCATAATTTAGTCTTATTGTGCTAATCTTTGTTCTGAGCTTTGCCTTTTGTTGGTTTACATACTCATTAGGTATATGGGTTTGGAGTTTTCTATGATTTACTCTGTATGTGAGTTTGGGTGTTTAAGAATGTCTGAGGCTTTGGATTGTTTGTCTTATAATACTGTGATTTTAAGTTGCCATATCTTGTGTGTGCTTCTATCTTGAGTATTTCAAGTCATTTCATGCTTATCAAGATATGCCTCATAGACGTATGCTTTATTTTGCATGTATGTGGTTTCCACTGTTCATACATATTGCTGTTTTATACCTGTTCCAGTCTTACTGTGGTCTAATTTGAGCTATCCTTCCTTAGTTCTCAACTGTGCTTGATCTGTGCATATCATGCTCATGGTAGATTGTCACAATGACAGTTATTTGTAACTCTGTGTTATTCAGTGTTCACTTGACATTGGGTTTGTTACTGAACAATCGCCATTTTGGTTCAACTACCTCATTCAATACTTCGGTGTTGCTTTTGGTTCTTTGCTGTGTGCCTGTTCTCTTGCAAATGTCTCGTCGATCCTCTAAAGGCAAAGACATTGTAACTGATGATTCATCAACCCCGGTTGTTAAACAGACTCGATTCTCATCTCAGTCATCTAAAGACTCCAATTATGAGAGGTTTAGAACTCCTCTTAACTCACACATCTACTCAAGCATCTTTGACGTGGCATCTCCTATAGTGGAACGTGTGGTTGAGTTTGACACCTTGGGGACCACTTTTGTCCCTCAGATCTTTGAGTCAAGAGATTGGGCAAACTTATTCGGAAATTTTGAAGACCCAATGGATGAACTGGTTAAGGAATGCTACTCTAATACAAGTGACCTTGGAGCTGAGCTAATTTGCTAGGTAAGAGGAAAGGAATTTATCATCAACCCGAACTCCATAGCCGAAATTCTCCACATCACTAGACCTAAGAATGTGGATCTAACTCCTTATGATGATTGAACTCCAGAGACTCAAGACATTCTACAAGTTCTTGGACCTGACCATGAATTCTCTAGTAAAGGCACATCCATAAGCACTGCCAAGTTTGCACCTGAGTTAACCACACTAAAGCTGATCATGTTCTCCAATCTTTACCCGCTGTCCAACACGACTTCCATCAATCTCGGGAAGAGCTCAATTCCTATGTGATCTTATTACAGGAGCCCCCATTGATATCTGTGCCCACATCTTTCAAACCATAAGGAAGACCGTAGCTTGATCAGCAACACGAGGATGTATTCCATTTTGCAGTCTCATCATGAAGTTCATTCTTCGTAAAGGTATTAATCCTCCCTCAGATGGAAAAATGATGACCCGTCCGTGTCCAATTTTCATGTTCACTCTACAAGCCAGCAAAAAGTCATTCCTCTAAAACACCAAAGAGTGCACACATCTCTCTTACTACTCCGTCTGCTCGTAAGTCAGAGACATATGTACATACCACACCCTCTTCGCATGTCACCCCTAAATTACAACCAACTAGCACTCCGCAAGTACAGTCTGATCCTCAAATTGATAGGTTGGGTAGTTTGTTTGAAAGTCTTCATAAGCGCATTGAGGGAATGGTGACACTTCTCTACTCCACCAACAACCAAGTCCAAATGCGTCTCGAGGCCATGGAGAATCAACTACATGCTATTCACCAAAAGTTAGAAGACAGCCTTTAGCTATTCGTGCCAAAAAGGGGGAGAGCATACAGTAAGGGGGAGGAAGCTCAAAGGGAAGTGTGCATAGTAATAGGGGGAGTTACACCACACATACTTTTGATTTGTGTCTTACTTATTAACTTATAGTTTTCATAAAACTCTTCTGGTTATTGTGGTTATTGTGGCTAGCTGTTCTCTTCTGTTGATTTTTTGTGAAACACCTTGGTTTTTAATATTGATGATATTTTTTTTTTAGTATTGGTAATTTTTTTGTACCCATGTTGCTTTTGTAAGCTTTTAGGATTTGTTTTCATAATTTGTAGGCTTTATGATTTGTACCATGCTTTATGCAGCCTTTTTGCTTTGTTAAATCAGTACTTCTAACTAAATGTCATGCATTTTCCTTTTAAGTAATGTCACTCTTGTGCCCTTGTAGGATTGTTCCTAGATGCATATACTTAGTGTATTATGCATTGGTTAAGTGTTGGGCATGCAAGCGATTTGCATTGATCTTATTAGCTTGTATGTCCAAGTGTTCATTCCAAGTGTGAATGAGCATTGTGGTCACTACCTTGTAGTGATTGCTTGTTTGATCAAGCCATGGTTTGTTTCTTAACTCCATCTTTGCTTGATCACATCATGCCTGCTTCATATGCATTTCATGCTTTTCTGCATACAATGATCATGGTGTATTGTTATGTTTCGAGAGATTCATGTTCATATAATTCAAGAGCTTCACAGTTTCTAGAGTTAGGTATGAGTGAGTTATGTTCAACTGTTCCCAACTCACATGTTAAGTCTAGAGTTTGTTTTAGGGTTTTGTCACAGAATAGCCAAAGGGGGAGATTGTAAGGTTGAATTTAATCAACTATCTTGTTGGCTTTATTCCGTACCAAATTTGCTTGTATTTCAGCAATTAGTAACCTTGTATTTAGGAGGAATTCTTGTAAGGGTAGTGAGTGAGATAGTGTGAAGAAATGCTCAAGAGTGTGTAAGAAAAACAGGGACTCGCGACTGGATCTCGCGGGTGACTCACGGCTGCAAGCCGCCAAAAGCTGCACACGTGCCAGGCATGCCAGAAGTTTAAGCGTCATGCTAGCTGGAGCACTACAGGACAAAATAGGACAACTGGCCATTCAGTTACCTCGCGGCTGGAACTCGCGACTTAGTCAAGCCGCGAGCTAGCCCTATTTTAAAAAAAAAACCTGACTCTTCACATTCCTTTCTCACCCTAGTATAAATACCCCTTATACCCACGAAAGAAAGGGAGCTTCTAGAGAGAATTTTGAGAGAGAAACCCTAGAGAAAAACAAGATTGATTCATCCCCAATCTTCGTTAAGAGACTCTTCAAATTCCTCAACTCTCTTCCTCTCCATTGTTAAATCCTTGAGAGGCTTTTTACCAAAACCTTTTCTCACCATATCCATTACTGTGAGAGGGCTGTTTGGTGTTTTAGGAAGCAGTTAGGAAGGAACCAATTTCACATTGGTTGATGCTATGGTCAAGTAGCGGAATCCAGGAAGCTAGAAAAGAAATAGGTTCAACGCAACCTCGTTGGAGCAAGAAGCTTGGAGGGCTTAGGTACACTGGGTAAATTAGGCTTGGAGGGTCTATTGTTGTTCATGTATCCCAACTACATTTTCTAGTGGATTATTGACCACTTGGAGGGCAGCAGAGAGGTTTTACGTCTAGGGCTTCGGTTTCCTCTTCGATAACACATCGTTGTGTTGTCCTTGTGTTTGCATCTCTCTTCCCTTAATCTTTGCCTTTTATTTTCTGTTATGGATGTGATTTTAATTGGTTTAGATTGTTTACCAATTCTGTTAATAGCTTGTGTTCATTTTCCGCACACTTATTGTTTGTCATAAAGCTTTAATTGGTAATTTTGCTATTGGGGGTCTAAACGTTCATAGTGTTTTATACACTATTTGAACTTTCAGAAAAGATACATAATATTGATGATTTTGAAACTGAAATTGTACATTTCTTTGGTGTAAACCAAAAATTACATTGTTTGGTCTTAGATACAATCTAAAACAAAATAAAATACTTTCATTTATAGTCACAATCTAGAAAAGAGAAAATTTTAAGGATAAGCATAATCTACTAATATTTGATCTAAGTTTGGAGGCTAGGTTATAGGATTGGAAATGTGTTAGGCACCTAACTTGCCTAGTGAAACCAATCTTCTAGACTATGGTAGCCAATAATCATATCATATCGTTCAAGAATTTATATCATTCAAAATATGTGATTGCAAGGTAAAACATCCAAAGAATTCATATCTATCCACTTGAAGGGAAGGGGGAGGGGTGTGCTTTTTAGATGTTATTGTTGTAAATGGATTAGAGAGTTCAAATTGCCCTCCTTTCCATCCATCTAAAAGTTTTTGAACTCATATCTATCCACTTGCAAGTTTAGAGCCAAAAAAAGTGGCATTGAAATTTGAAATTTTGGAGCTTTAGGACAAAAATGCCAGCTTCAATGATAGAGGTGCTGATCATCTTTGTCGCTATATAAAAGTGTCAAATCTCTCTGAATTTCCTAATCTATGCATGCCTCAAGATTTTGGTGATAACTTTTGACTCACATTGGACTAAGGTGATTCCAGTGGAGTTTTAAAAATGATTCAAAATGCAATGATTTTTACAAGAGTCATGTTGATTAATGTCCTTAGAGCAATTGTTAATAAATCGTAATAGGAAAATTTTGATACTACTTTTATGGGAAATATAAAAAGCTGGCAACATCATTTATTGTTTTATCATTCTCCTAATAAAATGTTTCTAAAAATAGCTCCTAAACCAATGCCCTAAGGGCATTGGTTAACATTTCCATTTTACAAATATTGTTTGTTCATAAATTTAAATGTTTACTATGTCAAAATTACCCCAAAATGTGGGTCTAAAAATTGTTTTCAAATTTTGAACAATTTTAGCTTCATTTTTTATTTATTCAAGAATAATTTCATAATTAAAAAGATATTTTTTAGCTATTTTATGTTCAAAGTGTTCTCCAAGTAATTTTTAATTTTAAATTTAAACTTTCTGTCTCTTTTTTCATGGAGGCAAAATAAAAAATGAAAAGTTAATCATTTTCTTGCTAGATTTATTTTGCAGGACTTATCATGTAAGATTTATCTAATGCTTTTTACTAATTCATTGTCTTAAACTTAAACCAATGAGATTTTAAAATCTAATTAATTTAATTTAGTTCTTTTAAGAAAGAATCAAAATTACATAGCCTTAATCATGTAGACTTGACCCTAATTTACAAGAATGCATGTTAGCCGTTAAAACTTGATGTAGCTTGATCTTTAAATCTAGCGGCCTGATTGAAGCTCATGATATGTTGTTTTTATCATTAGGACTTTTAGACTTTTTAAATAAAGGATTAGTAAATCCTATGGTTGGAATTATGATTTTATACGTATGTCCAAAAACAATAGCATTTCCCTTTTAGGCTTCGTTTTGAGTATTTATAAGGGAATAAAAAAGAATGGAATGGAATGTATTTAAGCAAAGGAAAGGAATGTGAAAGCTCGGATTTGTGTAAATACACAAGAGCTTGTTTACACCCCCAAATTAAAATTATGGCTAAATAGCTTTTACTCTAACTTATACTAAATGCGAAACAAGAGTAAAGAAGCACAAACAGCCGTTATCACTACCCTAAGCCATATTTATCCATTATCAACAATACAAGGAAAGCTTGAGAGTAGGGAAGAGAGATGCAAACACAAGATAATACCGAGACGTGTTATCTAAGAGGAAACCAAAGAACTCAATGAAAAACCTCTCCGCAACCCTCCAAGTCAAAATCGATCCACTAGAGAATAAAGTTAGAGTACACGAATAACAAAAGACCCTCCAAGCCTAGTCTACCCCATGTACTTGAGCCCTCCAAGCTCCTACTACCAATTGACTTCTCGGAGCCTTGTCTTCTTTAGCTTTCCGGATCCCGCAATTCAACCCGATTGCATCCGCCAATGAATGGCTCCTTCCATTGCTTCCCAACAATACCAAATTCTCACTTTACACTCAGAATGGGTGTGATGAGTGTTTGGGCTAGCAAACTCTCAAGGATGTAAAGATGGAGAGGTAGGAGTTGAAGAAAATCACAAGGAAATGTGTAGATGATTGTGGGTATAACAATCTCTAACTCTCAAGTATATTTTCTAAGGTTTTCTCTTAGAAAAGTACTCCTTACAATTTGTGGGTAATGAGGGTATATATAGTGTGGGTAAAGACTTGATAAAGAAAAACTTCACTTTTTGCCAAACAAAAAGTTTTGTGAGTCCTTTGTGGGTTGGCCTTACCTGCGAGACACTTGCGAAAATCCCCAACCTAGCATGACTCTTCATCTTCTAGTCATGTGGTCTACACATGGCTCTTTCACAGGTAAGCTTCTCGTGAGACATTTGCGAAAACCACTTATTCATCCTTTGAAACTTGAGTTTTCATACTCTTTCACACTCATCCCTTACAAATAAAAACCCACATACATACAGGGAAAAATTATTAAAGAAATTACAATCAAATTTGGCATGAAATTAAAGCCAACACAAAATAGTAGTAAATTACAACTTTACATAATGGAAAAGAAAAGAATACCTTGTTTGAATGTTTTAAAATAAAGGAATGGATATGAATGAAAATAAATGGAATCATTTTATGATGATATTACTATAAGACCCCAATATTAAAATAAAGGGTTGAATATATAGAGGTACTTTGGGAGTTTTAGTGAAAAATTCATCAAATCTAATTTCATTCCCTTCAATTACTCTCAATTTCGAAGGGAATGTAAATTTGAGGTTTTAAGGAAATAGAGAGGAATGAGTGTTCCCTCCTACCTATTTCATTCACTCCCACTAAAACTCCAAAACAAGGGAATGAACTTTCCATTCCCTCAATTAAAACTCCCAAATAAGGGAAGGGAAGAATATTCTAACATTATTCTTTTATTCCTTTCTATTCCATTCCATTCCCTCCTCCCAAGTAAGGGCTTAGTAAGGTTAAAAGAAGGTTGCAAAGTGGGATGTCCACAAACTATCTTTCAAGGCAGAGCTTGAAAAGCGAGAGCTAATATTTGATAAAAGATTGCACATTTTGCAACTAGATTGGTGAAGGTGAGATGAGTCCATTAAGGATTTGAGAGAAAGTGTACATTTGTAATGGGGATTTCAGAATGTTAATTCTGCTAGGATTTGAGACTCAATTGGAAAAGTGTTTGTTTGTGTGAGAAGAAGTGCACTTAAATCTTTGTGTTATGGGAAAAAAAATTTTGTCAAATGCCATTGATTCTTTTCTTAGTTCCGCAGCTTTAGGAGACTAATGTTGATCCTATGTATATGAGACTTCTAGTCACTCTTTGAAGGTAGAAAAACTAAATTTGATCCTAAGGATTTTGCAAAACTTTTGTTAATTCTAAATGATGTTGGAGACTTACTGTCAATCCCTCGAAGGCTAGAGAACTAAAGTCAATCCTATAAATTTAGGAGAACTACTATCGATCATAAAAGATGTGGGAGAACTACTGTTAATCTCTTAAAGGTAAGGCAACTAAGTTTGATCTTATAAATTTGGGAGAACTAATTTCGATCCGAAATGATGTGAGAGAACTACTGTTAATCCTTTGAAGGTATGAGAACTAAAGTCAATCTTACGGATTTAAGAATATTATTGTTGATCCTAAACGATGTGAAAGAACTGTTGTTGATCCCTTCAAAGTAGGAGAACTAAAGCCATTCATACTAATTTAGGAGAACTACTATCTAGCCTAAATTATGTGGGAGAAACCCTGTCAATCCCATGAAGGTAGGAGAAATAAAGTTTATCCTAAGCCTTCGTTTGAGAGGAAGGAAAGGAATGAAATGAATAATTTTAAAATATTCTTCCATTCCCTTCTTTGAGACTTTTAATGGAGGGAATAGAAAATTTATTCCCTTGTTTGGAAGTTTAAATGAGAGAGAATTGAATGGGTAGGAGGAATACTCATTCCTCTTATTCCCTCAAAATCTCAAATTATCATTCTCCCCAAAATTGGGAGGAATTGAAGGGAATAGAATTAGATTTAATAAATTCTTTTACTAAAACTCTCAAAATACTACCATATATTTTGCCATGTATTTTAAAATAGGAGTCTAATAATAATATTGTTATAAAATTATTTCATTCCTTTCTCTCTACAATACTTCCAAACAAGGATACTTACCTTCTGTAAGGACTCAATTTGTAACGACCCCAAATTGATGTATTGGGTTCGAACGTTAAAGGCCCAAACAATAAATTTGTAGAGAGTAAGCTAAAAGGCTAGGCCTTGGTTATCAGACAGTAGTTAGTCATGGTGTTCATGATGATTGCACAGAGGTGAACTGAGCTTGTCCAAGAAGACTTTCTCTCAGGCACGGCCTGAGTGGCTCCGGTCATTAGACCTCGTCCGAGGAGCTTAATGTTCTTATTATTCCTTTTACACTAGGTTACAATGGTCCAAGAGACGATACATAATGCTCTTGTTTTTCTTCCCCCCACTTTCCCGTGGATGAATTCTTACATTATATAGCCCCTCTCAGTTGATCCTGATATTCCATCTGTTGATCAGGCAAGTAACTACTCGAGTGCTTGTCCCATCAACCACCCTCCCCCACTTTCTGTTAGTTGCAATAACCGAAGCCACACTATTCAGGGGTCTTTTCCCATCAATGTGGTCAGGACGTTTGTTGGCGCATTCAATGCGAAGGTGACAGTTTTTCCTTTAACCGCTCCTACACTGTACCCCCATGCGAGTTCTATTGCACTCGTCTTTTCTTCTAGGAGCGCTTTAGGGGCTGTCTTTGACGGTGTGTCGTTCTTCTCTTCTATGTTTTGGGATGCCGAGGACAGGATCGTCCTCGGCTGCATTTCTAGGCCATTTGGACTTCTGCTGCATGTCCTCGGCAACGTCTCTCCTCGATGCGGGCCTTGGGCCCTAATGTATAGTGGGCCGGGATCACAAATTCTCTGGCCCCACAATAACCCCTCAAAATCCTGCTGTCCGACTCCTCGAACGGAGATGAGGGTTTTGATGACATCAAGTCTCTATCATGGCTTGTCAATCCTTGTCATCTATCAGTACCAGAGCCTCTTCGTCTGCCCGAGACATGTTCTTGGTGCCTTGGCATGTAAAGCGCGTCTTCATTAAATGCGGGCGGCTCTGTGCTCCCCACGTTCAACGATGCGATGGTAATCTAACAGTGGAGATTTCCCTACCTTTATGGGCGGGAAAATCCATACAGTTACTTTTGATGGGAGGTATAAATAATTTTTAGAACCGATTTGTCTCTTCACTTTCGCACTTAAGTGTTCTGGCACACATATTCTAGGTTCAATCAAACTTCCATCCAAACTCAAGTCTCTCTCCAGCATAAAAAGCCCGTCCGAGGAACTTTTCCTCCTTTCTGTAAGTTTTCTGCTCTCACTAACTCATGCTTTCTCTCTTCTGGGTTTATTTTTCTCTTGTTCCTCTCCTTCTCCCGTCATCCCTTGAGTTTATTTAGCAGTTTCTAGAGATGGTTAAATTAAGAGAGTTGGTTGAGACCGAAGAGGCGATGGAAAAGTTCATCGCCGACTATAGGATACCTCCCAATGTGGGTTTGAGGTACTGCAAGGAGGGGGAATGGCATCTTAAGAGAAGAACAGGCGAGGTGGTGATTCCCCTTCTCGCCTTTATAGAAGGGGGTGTGAGAATCCCTATAGGGCAGGTAATGAGAAGTTACCTTGGGCATTTCCGATTAGCTCCCACCCAATGCGCTGCTAATGTGTTTAGGATCCTAGGTTGTATGGACGCTTTAAACGAAAAAATGGGGATAAGACTAACCCATCATGATGTAAACTGGTGCTACAACCTCCAACATTTGAGGGGCAAATCCTACTACATGAAGACGAGAGACAACAGGGTTCGGCTAATCCAGTGCCTCCCCGAATCCAGCAAAGGATTGAACAAGGACTTTCTTATTGTATCTGGGGAGTGGCACAATAGCCTTCCTTGCCCAATTGTGGAGGGAGAACCAAGTGGGGTGTAAAGAATAGGAAGGGGCCAATCTTTTACGCCGTCTTAATTTTGTGTGGTTCGGTTACTAACTATGAACATGCCTTCTTTTTGCAGATCCACACGCCTTTCACCGACACTTTCATCTGATCAACCGAGAGGATTTGGAGACCGTTCTCAAGGCGGCGGTTTTTGTAAAGGAAGAGGATGGTCAAGTCAGAGCCGCTCACAAAATCTTAGGGTACGATTCCATCCAGAAGTCATTTGCCACCCCGAAGCACTTGATCAGAGCTAACGATCCTCGGCTTCAGAAAATCACTGTAGTCGAGCACAGGTTTTTGATCTCTGAAAGATCTCCTGTCCTGGAGGGCATCCCGTTGGCGGGCTCTTCTCCGTCCTACCAAGCAGCGGAGGAAGAGGGTGATTTGGGTCTATCCGAAGAGGGGTTTGATGTATTTGACCAGGCTGATCCATCCGAGAATCCTTCCGGTGACCTAGGTGACCCTGACTTGTCCGAGGCGGAACTGTTGTCAGTGGGAACATCTTCTCGAGTGGAGATGGGTGTTAAGAGGAAGCCTCCGACCAGCTTGTTCGACCTGCTTGAAGGCCAACTAAGGAAGGGTGTACAGGGAAGGTCGCAATCCAATGTTCCAACTCCCCCACCACAGCCCCAGCCTGTCCAGACTAGGTCTTCTCCTTCCCGGTCGCAGCCATAATCTCCCCAACCCAAACTTCTTGCCCCTCCCCCATCCACTCTGCCTCCTCGGCCTGAGCCCACCGACCCAAAGAGGAATAAGAGTTTCAAGGGTAAGGAGCCAATGGACGGGGGGAAATCACACTCCTCTCGAGAGGAGGACGAAACCCCGCGAGCTCAAAAAAAGTTAAAGATTGGGCATCAAGGCCAAGGGAAAGGGGTCGATACCCAATCCGCGCCCAATGCTTGGCTTCCTGCCCTAATGCTCCACGGGGAGCCTCTAATGGAAGATGCATCCATGAGGAGCTTCCGAGACGGCGAAGGTGCTTATGTGGCTGACGCGTTGGAGAAGACCCTGCTGCTCCCCACTGACATGACCGAGTTGAAGAATATGAGAATGCAAGAGGTTTTCCTCAGCATGAAGAGGTACCTAGGCATGGTAAGGCTCCTAATACCTATGACTCCGTCAACCTTTACTCCTAGATTTTCATTCATAATGTGTTTGTTTCAATTGGCGGGCCGTTCAGACCACCTATAGGCTGGAGAATGAGGCTAAGGGGCAGAGTAAGTCTGCAGAACTTGAGCGTAATAAACGTATAGAGGCTGCGCGAACCCTTAAAAATTCTGAGGCTGACCTCGCAAAGGCCAGGGAGGACTTGAAGGAGATGACCAAGGCCAGGGATAGCGTTGAGGCAGGCCTGGACGGTGCCCAAAAACAGGCCAAGGACTAGAGGAGGGGCCTACTTGCTGCCGAGGAGCAATTGGAGATAGCCAAGGAGCAGATCGGTGATTTAAAAAAGAAACTGACCAAGGCAGAAAGGGCTAAGGGCGTTGCGGAATGGGCCAGGGACGAAGCCGTGAGGGCCAAGACAGAGGCTGAGTTTGCCAAAACGGAGGCCGAGACCTCTATGGACAAGGCCGAGGATGAGGCTTACGATGCGGGGGTGGCCGATACCCAGACCACCCTTAAAGCTCAAATCTCTGGTGTATGCAGGCTATACTGCTCCCAGGTTTGGAATAAAGCCCTCAAACAAGCTGGGGTGAAAGCTTCGTCCGACCTGTGGAAGGCGGAGAAGGTGTACTATCCTCCGGCCATCCGTGAGACCGCCTTCACCAGCTCCAAGGCTGTGAGCGCTCCACAGGAGATTGAGGCTGCTCAACCAAAAGCTGCTCAGCTCATTCTCACTCCTGACGAGTCGACTAAGGGAGGAAAGCTTCATGGGGTGACAGAAACACCTGGAGGTCTGAATCCTGAGATGCCTCAAGAGGCTGCCAAGTCCACAGTCAGTGCTCAGATCTCTGATGTCGAGGAGTCGACCCTCTTGGTTCAGCCCCTTCAGGCCATTTCCTTTACTGATGTCTCCGAGGGTCTTGAGGCTAATCCTGCTCGGCCTCCCCAGGAAGGGGATGTCTCTTAGGGTCCCAAGGCTAATCCTGCTCAGCCTCTCCAGGAAGTGGCCAAAACAAATTGAAGAAGTAGGAGCCCTGGCCAACTTTTGTATTTATTTTTAGTTTAGCTGTTAATTAGTTTCCTTTTTTTTTTTTAGGACCTTGGAATTTGCTTGTAATTAAACTCTTTGACTATATGTATGAAATTCCTTTCTTCCTTTTTCCTTTAAATTATATGTTCGTTGCCCTTGCCGATATTTACTATTGCTGCGAATCTCATGGTTTTTGAACTAGTTATCTTAACATGTATGAATGGTTGTGTATATGATATATTTGGGATCACATCCCAGAATTCTAACTTACCCGTGCCCATGGGGCGTTGAATTTGTGTCTAGGCATACTTCTAGGGACCTAAAGGCATCATCCGAGGTGCCGAGCGTGTTCTTGGGCCGTGTCTGGTACTTAGATTTTCTTGGAGTATCTAGTTTCCCCATAGGTTTGAGTCCGAGAACCATGCAATACATTGGTTCTGTCTAGCACTTTCTTTTTGAAGTAGTTGGTTTCCCCATAGGTTTGAGTCCGATGACCATGCAAGACCTTGATTTTGTCCAAAACTTATATTTTCTCGAAGTAGTTGATTTCCTCATAAGTTTGAGTCCAAGGACCATACAAGACCTTGGTTCTGTCCAAAACTTATATTTTCTTAAAGTAGTTGGTTTCCCCATAGGTTTGAGTCCGAGGACCATACAAGACCTTGGTTCTGTCCAAAACTTATATTTTCTTGAAGTAGTTGGTTTCCCCATAGGTTTGAGTTCGAGGACCATGCAAGACCTTGGTTCTGTCCAAAACTTCTGGTCCCTCGGGGATTAGCCCCTTTGCATGTGTGTGGGGCATAAACTTGATTTTAGAAGCCCCTAGAACTGCCCGCGCCACTGGCACTTCGAAGTGTAGCCCTGAGTGGGAGCTGAGTTAGGGCAACAACTGCTAGCTGCTGGAAATGATGGAGGGGCTTTCACATAGCTTACACCACTGCCAAAACTATTTCTTTCGAGGGACCCTCATTGACAGGGGTCTGATCTTACCATGACTAACCACCACCTGCGTCAACGCACAAGCCTTTCCCACAAACGATGCCAATTGTAAGGACTCAATTTGTAACGACCCCAAATTGGTGTATTGGGTTCGAATGTTAAAGGCCCAAACAATAAATTTGTAGAGAGTGGGCTAAAAGGCTAGGCCTTGGTTATCGGACAATAGTTAGTCATGGTGTTCATGATGATTGCACAGAGGTGAACTGAGCTTGTCCAAGAAGACTTTCTCTCCGGCACAGCCTGAGTGGCTCCGGTCATTGGATCTCGTCCGAGGAGCTTAATGTTCTTATTATTCCTTTTACACTAGGTTACAATGGTCCAAGAGACGATACATAATACTCTTGTTTTTCTTCCCCCCACTTTCCCATGGATGAATTCTTACATTATATAGCCCCTCTCAGTTGATCATAACCTTCCATCTGTTGATCAGACAGGTAACTACTCGAGTGCTTGTCTCATCAGCCGCCTTCCCCCACTTTCTGTTAGTTGCAATAATTGAAGCCACACTATTCAGGGGTCTTTTCCCATCAATGTGGTTAGGACGTTTGTTGGCGCATTCAATGCGAAGGTGACAGTTTTTCCTTGAACCACTCCTACACTGTACCCCCATGTGAGTTCTATTGTACTCGTCTTTTCTTCTAGGAGCGCTTTGGGGACTGCCTTTGATGGCGTGTCGTTCTTCCCTTCTAGGTTTTGGGATGCCGAGGACAGTATCGTCCTCAGCTACATTTCTAGGCCATTTGGACTTCTGCTGCATGTCCTCGGCAACGTCTCTCCTCGGCGCGGGCCTTAGGCCCTAATGTATAGTGGGCCGGGGTCATAAATTCTCTGGCCCCACACCTTCCATTCCTTTATTTCAAAACATCCAAATAAGGTTACTTAATTTCATTCCATTCCTTTCTTTTCCATTCATTTTCCTTACTTAAATACATTCAATTTCATTCTATTCGTTTCCATTCATTTATAAACTCCCAAATTTGATTTGAGACAAACATTTAAAGATGAGGTTTAAAGACCACTTAAGGTGTTTTACCTCATTTGGTTTCACTTAAAAAGAAAATTTGAGATGAAATGATTAAAAAATGGTTTCAAGGACCGATTAGGGTGTTTTACCTCATGAATGAATATGATTTGTTTTGAAAATGAGAATTATGAGCATTTAAGGTGTTTTACCTCTGAATTAAAAGTGATTAAATTTGAGTTTGAAAGTAATATGAATTGAAATAGCAATAATTAATTTGAAATTAAAATTAAGGTTTTATGACAATTTAAGGTGTTTTATGTCTGAATTGAAATTGAATTTGAAATGAAAAGGCCAAAAACCATGAGGTCTTCTTTTGAAAAACACTTGATTTGATAGTGGGAAATTTTGGATGGATTTGGCTTACCTCACATACTTTTTTAACTAAAATCTCATTTTATTTTAATGAAAAACTGTCACATCACCCACTAACTAAATAAAATATGGAAACTAAAACTTACTACCATTTGTCAATGTGTATTTAAAATAAAAAAAGACCTTCAGTTAAAAAAATATTGGAGGTAAGTCAAACCTATTTTAAAATCAAGAAATTTGAAATTGTATAACTGTGGAAATTTTTAGCCCATTAGGGCACTAACTTGAAGGCTTTAAATAAGGGATATGACCTTAATTTTGAATTCGGGCATTGGGAATTTTGAAAATTTTGCATAGATCACAAGGGACATTCTAAGGAATTCCACGTGTCAAAATATTTTTGGGCTTTGGACTCAAAATTGAAAATTTTTGTTGTTTGAAAAGGCTTTATTCAGGCCCAAAACATGAAAGATTTTGTTGTTCGAACATATTTTTGTGAAAGTGATATATTTTGACTTTTGATTATGACTGAAATCTTAAAAATGATGAGAAAGTCAAATGTTTCCTATAGTCATTCCTAACCTAAGGTTGTGCGTGTGAGCGGACTGGGCCTTTGGTAGGCTACCTACGTACTTCTTTAAGGGAAGGAATAGGTCCAAATTTTTCTTTATGGGAAGAAAAATTCTAATTGATGATGATGGAGACCTTTGGTATGGCTGGACTTAACAGTTGGGTTCGGCTAGTTGGGTACGGCTAGACTTCTAAGGCAAGTAGGTAATCATACAATTTTAAAGAAACCAATGAATAATTGCATAATAAGTATAGTACACTAGCATTCACACAAAAGACAAAATAGGAATTAAACTCCATACAAGTGAAAAACTTATAGCATACACTAGCATTCACAAAATCAATGAAATCAAAACAATTGAAAGACTCACAGTTGGGTATGGCTGGTTAAGATTAGTAGTAGCGTGAGAAAGAAAGAGCAGCAAAGAGAGCAAAAATATTTGTACAGCTAGTTGAGAATAAAAATGGCTAAGATTCAAGGGGTAATTTAGAAGTTTCAATAAAATTTTCATTAAACTTAAATCCATTCCCTCCTATTCCTCCAAATTTGGAGAATGAAAATTTGAGGGTTTGAGGGAAAAATGAGGGAATGAATTTTCCCTTCTAACCATTCGATTCTCTTTCACTTAAACTCTCAAAGAAGGAAATGGACTTTCTAAATAAGAGAAGGGAATAATAATCTCAAAATATTTTTTTTCATTCCATTCCATTCGCTCCTCCCAAACGAAGGCTTAGTGAAGTTTGCATAGTGACTTTTGAATGAACATGTTCTTGAGAAATTTTAGAAATGAATGATATTAATATTATTATTTACAGTGTAAATAAATTAAGTGATCAGTGGTGTTTCTTGTTAATTTTGAGAAAACTATTTTCCCTTTTCAAATGAGCAAGAGAAAATCCTTCCAACAAGAACTTTGGAACAAACCATGATATCTAAGAGTTAAACCGTTCGAGGATGAGAATCATTAAATCCATGTTATAAATGTGTTCTTCCTTTTAGCATTGTCTAATTGAATTATTTGGAGGCAACCAAAGAGAGAAAAGGATGGTATTTGGAGAGCTAATTTTGTGGTGACAGTGTTTGGAGAATTGATCTTTTGGTAATGGTGATGGCGAATCTAAAAAATGGTGACACAGGTCTAAGCTCATGAGAGACAAGTCATTGAGATGACAGTATTTGGACAAATTAAATGTTGAGACAACGAAACAAAGGAGAACTACCTCTAATTTAGGAATCATATTCGTTGAGGATAAACAAGAGCCCCAACATTGGGAATCACATTTTGTTGAGAACAAAAAGGGGAGTGCCCCAACTTTAGAAGTATTGCCCCAAGCAGGCAGCCTAGCCATTTGCTTGATTTGTGCTGCATAACTCTATAGCGCGAGCCTAGCCATTTCATAATTAATATTAATTTTTTTTCATTACCAACCACACATTCCATCCATCTCAATGATTAGCAAATGATGACCCCACCAAATAAATCTTCATGTATCCACAGCATTGCTGTGTCTTCGCTTACTCTCATGAATGATTCTTCCATTCAAAGCGATGCACTCGGAAACAAATGAGACCTGAATTTATGCTTATTAATGGACCAATCCATGTCACCAGGAATCACATTGTTGCTAATACTCAATCAACTTCCAAGAAATACAATTCCTCAAAATGCCTAGAACAGACCCTTAACATTACTGGAATTGAGATCATCTCCTTGATTACCTTAATAAGAGACGGGTAGGCATGCTCATCTTGCACTAAGATGACAGATGGTACATCAACAATTTGGTCATTAACCATGGCATTTTGTTTGTAAATTTGACTAAATTAAATACTAATGAGAAATGGAATATCATTACTAATATGAAATATGAATAAGTAAAATCAACTCATAATTAAAAAACTAGCGGTCAAATCCCATAAAACCCACAAAATCAAAAATCAAAACCCATCCCATACTAACTCAGTATCAAATGAGCATGCGCGTCTGCTTTAATATCATAACTCATTTAATAGTCATGTAGCTTTGTCTTGTTCATTGATCATGTAATTTAAATATGCGTATATATATTGCCACTAGTTTAACTCGACCAACCAACTCCTTATCAGAATAATTCTTTATTACTATGAACTACTTGCAAAGATGGAAACCCTTTTTTTCTTCTTCTTTATTATTTAATACTAGTCGCAGACCCGCTCGATGCGCGAGAAAATTTGATATGATTATTTTTTATTAGATAATTATTAAATTAATATATTAGATTGTACATTTTTAAAAGTTCAATATGTGTTATTTGAAATTATGTTTTAAATTAGAAGTTTTTTGTACTCAAGTATTATATATAGTGAGATATGTATGAAAACACAATGCAATTTTTTTTTTTTTTTAATTGATAGTGTGAGAACTATTAGACCAAGTTGTAACTAAGTATACTTTGTTTATGACTATACAAATGTATGCAATTCAACTCTTATAGGTACATTTTCCTCCAAAATATAGATCCACATCTCTTTCTTCCTCACAATTGAAACTAAGTGAAAAAGTAAATAAAGATAACTATACAATTGATCATTATTAATAAATCATATATCATAAAGTGGAAATATAAATAAAATAAAATGCAAAAAGAAAAAATTCCTTGAGTATCTATACATAAAAACATTAATAGCTTAAAGATTCTCTATAGTATTTATATTTTAGGAGAAAATGGGTTTTTGCCTTTTTTTTCTTTTTTTTTAAATCCAGCATTTTGCCCCCTTTCCCAAACTAAATAGAGAAATACCTCTATTTTGAAATTCGATTTTCTAAAAATCGAGTTTCAATTTAAAACTCGATTTTTGGACAATCGAGTTATAACAAACTGAAAATTTAAAATTTAAAAAAAAAAAATTTGGAACTCAAGTTCCATGAACTCGAGTACCTGTAAAGTACTCGAGTTCATGGAACTCTAGGTCCAAAAAAAAAAAAAAATTCTAAGTCCACATTCGCTATAATTCAATGTTCCAAAAATCGAGTTATACATTTGAAACTTGATTTTTAGAAAATCGAGTTTCAAAACAGGGGTATTTTTCTAATTAGTTTGAGAAATGGGGCAAAATGCTGGATTTTTTGTGTGAAAGGGGCATTTGCCCATTTTGGCCTTATATTTTATCTTATTCTCTTTTTGGCATTTTCAATAAAGATGATCAACTAAGCAAAGTAAAAGCTTATCAAGAGAGTTCAAATTCACTAAAAATTTGATGGTGGAGATGCTAATTATTTGTAATAAAATTACCCCAAAAAAAAAGTCAAGGAACTTATAGCAAAATGTTTTCTATACAAAATTCCAATAGAAGGGAAATGCCCCCCACTTTCTTCAAGACATAGGGGATTATAAAAGACCATACATCCTTTGCCTACCCTTTTCTCTTTCTCAAATTCACATTACCAAAGAAGTATTTGAAGCTAAAAACATTGTGAATACATCTCTATTCAGTGAAAGTCCATTGTTAGGCACATTCAAATTCGTAGCCATGTATAAACTCAAATTTCCATTTTTTTTTATTTTTTTTTAAAACATGTTAACCCAAACCAAAATTCAACCAAAGCTATAAGAGTCATTTGTGATGGTAAATTTGAAAAATACAACACAAAAAAAAATAAAAAATAAAAAAACCATCAACCTAAATTAGAGTTATAAGAAAGAAAAAAAAAATCAAGAGAGAGAGTACTCACAATTTTTGTGTAGAAAAAAATATGGATTGAATGGAATAAGTGATATCAAATTTATACAAAATAAGATGGAGAGAAGAAGAGCCAAAATATAAGAAAGAGGAAATGATGAAGGAAGTTTAACGGTAAAATAAAGAGTAATAGGGAGATAAAGAAGCAAAAAGGGAGGGGAAAAGTTGGAGGAAGAAAAGAAGATTTTTTTTTTTTTTTTTTTTAAGAATAGGAAGATGAAAAGTTTAAATATTCAATTTTAACAATTACTTGAAATTAGAAAGAATAAAACGAAAATTTGAAATCAATTTGGATAGTTGAATATA
Organism: Quercus lobata; assembly: GCF_001633185.2. Taxonomy (NCBI): domain Eukaryota; kingdom Viridiplantae; phylum Streptophyta; class Magnoliopsida; order Fagales; family Fagaceae; genus Quercus; species Quercus lobata. The sequence goes on along the minus strand of NC_044908.1, from coordinate 22,663,604 downwards.
ATCACATTTGCATCTAATGAATAGTAACATTTGTAATGAATAGTCAAACATGTGCATATATCCACTAAAAAGGTAATAAATTATTCAATTTTAATAATTACTTGAAATTAGAAAGAAGAAAACAAAAATTTGAAATCAATTTGGGTAGTTGAATATAATCAAACATTTGCATCTAATGAATAGTAACATTTGTAATGAATAGTCAAACATGTGCATATATCCTAAAAAAATAATAAATTATTCAATTTTAACAATTACTTGAAATTAGAAAGAAGAAAATGAATAAAATAAATTTGGGTAGCTGAACAGTCAAATATTTGCATTTAAAACAAATAAATAGTGAAAGTTCAAATATGTGTAGAAACACCCTTGAATGTTTAGACCCCCAAATTACAACTTAACCAATTCAAGCATTATGTCAAACAACTAGTGTGCGGAAAATTAACATAAGCTATAATATGGAATTGGTAAAACTATCTAAGCCAAATTAAAATCACAACTCACAGCAGATAATAAAAAGACAAAGATAAAGAGGAAGGAAGATGCAAACACAAAGACAACACGCGATGTGTTATCGAAGAGGAAACCGAAGCTCTCGGCGTAAAACCTCTCCGCCGCCCTCCAAGCGGTAAATAATCCACTAAAAAATATAGTTGGGATACATAGACAGCAATAGACCCTCCAAGCCTAATCTACCCAGTGCACCTAAGCCCTCCAAGCTTCTTGCTCCAACGAGGTTGCGCCGAACCTTTTTCTTTTCTAGCTTCCCGGATTCCGCTACTAGACCGTAGCATCAACCAATAAAGATTGGTTCCTTCCTAACTGCTTCCCAAAAATCCAAACAGCTCTCTCACATTGATGATTATGGTGAGAACAAGGTTTGGTAAAATGCCTCTCAAGGATTTGACAATGGAGAGGAAGAGAGTTGAAGAATTTGAAGAGACTCTAATGTATAGATTATGGGTGAATCAATCTTATTTTTCTTTAGGGTTTCTCTCTCAAAATTCTCTCTGGAAGCTCTCTTACATTTGTGGGTAAAAAGGGTATTTATACTAGAGTGGGAGAGGAATGTGAAACGTCAGGTTTTACAAAACAGGGGTGGCTCGCGGCTTGACCTCGCGGCTTGACTAAGTCGCGAGATCTAGTCGCGAGATAACCATATGGGCAGTTGTCCTGTTTTGTCCTGTAGTGCTCCAGCTAGCATGATTGTTCACCTTCCGGCATGCTTGGCACGTGTGCTGCGTCTAGCGGCTTGCAGCCGCGAGTCACCCGCGAGGCCAAGCCGCGAGTCTCTGTTTTCTTGCACACTCTTAAGCAAATTTCACTCTATCTCACTCACTACCCTTACAACAAACCCACCTAAATACAGGGTTACTAAATGCTGAAATACAAACAAATTTAGCACGGAATAAAGCCAATTAGATGGTTGAATAAATTCAACCTTACAAATAGTAACATAAGGCCCACTTCCTATAAATTTAATTCCACCATAAAACTCAAACCCAAAACCTTTTCAACAGAAACCCTTTCAAAACTCCTTGTTTTCATGGTTTCAACTTTTTGTTTTCTTACATGGTTTCTAAAAGTTCAGTTAATGTATAAAACACCTTGAACGTTTAGACCCCTAATTAACAAATTATCGATTCAAGCTTATTATCAAACAATTAATATGCGGAATATGAACATAAGCATATAACAGAATTGATAAACAATCTTAGACCAAATAAAATCACATTCACAGCAGAAATTAAATGGCAAAGATTAAGGAAAGAGAGATGCAAACACAAGGACAACACACAATGTGTTATCGAAGAGGAAACCGAAGCCCTCGGCGTAAAACCTCTTCGCCACCTTCCAAGCGGTAAATAATCCACTAAAGAATGTAGTTGGGATATATGAACAGCAGAAGACCCTCCAAACCTAATCTACCAAATGTACCTAAGCCTTCCAAGCTCCTACTCCAATAAGGTTATGCCGAACCTATTTCTTCTTTAACTTACCGGATTCCACTATAGCCCATAGCATCAACCAATATGAAATTGGTCCCTTACAAACTGCTTCCCAATCACCAAATGGCCTTCTCACAAATGTGGGTATGGTGAGAAAAGGTTTTGGTAATGAACCTCTCAAGGATGTAACAATAAAGAGGAAGAGAGTAGAGGAATTTGAAGAGTCTCTATGTGAAGATTGTGGATGATTCAATCTTGTTTTTCTCTAGGGTTTCTCTCTTAAAATTCTCTAGGGTTTCTCTCTTAAAATTCTCTCTTGAAACTCTCTATATTTCGTGGGTATAAAGGTCTATATATAGTGGGATGAGAAAGGAATGCGAAGAGTCAGTTTTTCCCAAACAGGGTGGTCTGGTGACTTGGCCTCGCGATTGGACTGAGTCGCGAGTTCAAGTCACGAGCTAACGGCTTGGCCAACCTGGGACTTTTGTCCTGTAGTGCAACAACTAGCATGACTCTTCAGCTCTCCTGCATGCTTCGCACGTGTGCCAGCTTTGGCGGCTTGCCTCTCTGCATTCTTACACAATCTTGAGCATTTCTTCACACTCTCTCACTCACTACCCTTACATGATTCCCACCTAAATACAAGATTACTAATTGCTAAAATACAAGCAAATTTGGTACAAAATAAAGCCAACAAGATGGTTGATAAAATTCAACCTTACAGTTTCAATTTCCTCTTACTACATTTTAGTTCTTTCCCCTTCCCCACTTTCTATTCTACGATTTCACATTTAATTCACACCAGCCTCTCTCCCTTCTAACGATAGCCTCTTTGTCTTCCTTCCTTTTTTGTCTTCCTCTCCTCACAATACTATATAAATATTGACAGAAGTTGGATAATTCGATTGAGGTATCTCTAAATCCCAGTTTCTTTTGTGGTCCATTCTTTTGCTTGATGTTTTTTTTCCCCCTTTTTACTGTCATTTTCCTGCTGTGGTGTGGATGATTGTTTATTGCCTCTTTCTTAGGGTGTTGAATTTTTGATTGCTGGGTTTTTTAATTGGAGCTTTACCTCTTTTGGGTCTGTTCATTTTGAGTTTTTTTTTTTTTGCTGGTTTTTTTTTAAAAAAAAAAATTCTATGTGATTCCAACGACTTAGTGTGACTCTGATTTCTTAGTGTAGTGCTATGGTATTTGCTTCCATTGTTTCCCAATAATTGGTATCAGAGCCTGCTTCAATATCATGATTGTATAACATGTTGATTGGGTTTTAGAATCAAAGCAAATTGTTTTTCAATTTTCTACAATATTTTTTTTGCATAACCGTGTTTATCATGGTCTTTGGTTTAGACATGGTTTGAAATTCATGGTTTTAATTTTAAGTCACTATGCAAGCGTTTTATTTTGTGCTAAGATTGTGTTTTTTAATCGAGATTTATAAGGATGTTATGGTGTGGCTGATTGTTTATTGCCTCTTTTTTAGGGTATTGAATTTTTGATTGCTAGGTTTTTTAATTGGAGCTCTACCTCTTTTGGGTCTATTCATTTTGAGTTTTTTGATTGCTGGGTTTTTAATTCTATGTGATTCCAATGACTTAGTGTGACTTTGATTTCTTAGTGTAGTGCTATGGTGTTTGCTTTCGCTGTTTTCAAACAATTGGTATCATAGCCTAGTTCGATATCATGATTGTATAACATGTTGATTGGGTTTTAGAATCAAAGCAAATTGTTTTCCTGGTGTTTCAATTTTCTACAATAATTTTTGTACATAATTGTGTTTATCATGGTCTTTGGTTTAGACATGGTCTGATATTCATGGTTTCAATTTTAAGTCATTGTGCAAGTGTTTTTATTTTTGCTAAGATTCTGTTTTTTAATCGAGATTTATAAGGCTTAAATCTCTCTCCCCACCTAAGATGTATTAGGCTGGGATTATAACGACATGCCATCTTTTATGCATCCTAGAAATCTGGGTGGGTTTGATTTACTAACCGTCATTATAGTAAAAAATCTAGGTGGGTCTATAAAATATGTCGTTGCAAGTTTCAACTTCCTTTTAAATATGTAATTAACTTGAAATACGTCAAGGAAGTTGATGCATCCTATTAAAATACATCTTTCAAGAAGAGCAAAACATTCTAGTAAACATTTTATGCATCTATTAGTCTGGGTGGTTCTTACTTGCAAGTTTCATCTTCCCATTAAATATGTAATACACTTGAAAGACATATTGTAAAATGTTTTCCTCTTCTTTAGTTAATTATTTAATTACATAAATCAAAAAATTAGTTTTTTAGTTTAAATTAGTTAAAAAATTAGTCCTTTAGTTCAAATTAGTCAAAAAAATAGAAAGCAAAGCAAATTAGTTCTTTAGTTCAAACATTTTATAAATTAGTTCTTTTTTGAGCAATACATCTTTCCCATTTGATATTTGTGGTTGAAAGTATGTAATTAACTAATGAAAAAATATTTTTAATTAATTTTATAGATATTTTTCATGTGAGAATGATATATTTTTAATGGAAAATTTTTAATGAAATTGGAGGGAAAACCTAAATTGCAAACTATTTTTCATTAGCAATATCTCGATAGGGAATATGTAAATTTTGATTTTGACAGTTTTTAGAGTACTATTGCATGCTATTCAATCAGAGGCATTTGTAAAAATGTTCATGCCCAAGCTAGTGATAATTGAATAATTACTCTTTATGTACTCATATCAGAAAGGCATATATGGGAAACTCTGATCAGATAAGCTGCATTTACTCAAGAACTTCTCCACTATTAGATTTGGTCACATGTATTTGGAAGTACACTAAAAATATGTTAAATGATTTAAATTCTTATATCATTTTTATTCATTCTTGCATTACATTTTTTTTCTTATTTATTTATTGGTGATCCACAAGTGTCATAGATAGATTCAGAGCTATTTCCACTATGGAGGCAAAAGTAGCAATATTTCTTGATAAAAAACAAATATAAGAGCGGTCAGGGCTTGATACAATTGCACATACTCAAAACATATTACTTCTCCTTTTCTGCAATGTATTGTTTAATGAGTTGCTTTGCTATGAAATTCCATTGTCACCCAAACAATTTATGTAACCAAAAGAATCATCCAAAAGAAATAGGACATTGTTGAATGAGTTGCTTTGCTGAGAAATTCCATTGTAAATAAAGTTGGATTGTTTCTTCAAGTATGACAAACTCTCAATTATAAATAAATGAAAAAGGATATGCTAAAATATTTTTATATTATCTTTTGATATGCTAAAATAATTTTTATGTTATCTTTGGGTAGTGTAGGATGTTTAGTTTTTTTACCAATTTATTACAGATTATCTATTAAATTGCAAGTTCAAAAGTTGGAATATTTCTTTAGGTATCACTAAATGTCGATTGTAAATAAAATGAAATGTTTTGCTAAAATAGTCCTCATATTATTTTTGGTGGTGTAGGTTGTTCATATTATCCACCACTTATTTGAAATGATTTTTAGGTGGGTGTAATCAAATGGCTTTCTATAATTAAGACTAAACATTTAATGAAGAGATACAATAAGTTTAGATAACTTCATTGATCATGTAATTAAAATATGCTTATATATATTGCCACCAAGCCGGCCCTTCCACTAGTTCAATTAGGACATTGCCTATGGCCCCCAAGTGGAAGGGAGGCCCCAAAATTTTGAACAAGTAGGGTTAGGTAGGAAAAAAAAAAATTAGTTTAAGATGAATTTAACAAAAATTTGGCACATCCTTCTAATTAAAGAACAAAAATTCTAGTATATCTTGTTAAACATTGGTACCACAAAAAATTCTTTGGTCTAAACAAAATAAATTGTCCCAAAAATAATATCATTATCATCTAGATAAACCAAAATTCAACAAGACATATTACAAAATCTGGTCAAAGAAATTAACCACAAAACAATCATAAATTACAACAAATAAATAAAAAAATATATCAAATCCCTAAAATTATTACCGTTTCTATTTCACATTCTTGCTCTCTACCTCTTTCTCTCAAGTCTCAACTCTTGCTCTCCGCCTCTCGCATTCTCTCTCTACGGGCTTCCGAATCAATAATCATCCGATCACATCTGAAGACTTTGATATGAACTGAGGACTGACCAACTGAGGTATAGTTTTGATCTCTTTCTTTTGATTATGCAGATGCGTTTTTGACCTTTTGTTCTCTTTCCTTTTGTTCTGTTTCTTATCTGTTGCTGGCTGGGGGCCGCTGGGCCTACTTCTACATTATATTCTAGCTGGCCGTTAGGCCTTGAAGACTTGAATTAGTTTTTTATTTTTTATTTTTTTTTAAAAAGCTTGTGTTTGTTTTTTTATTTATTTAATTATTATTATTATTATTATTTTGTTATAGGTGATACTTCCGTAATAGGGTCTGTTTTGGCTGGGCTTGGTTTATTCTTGTCTGGCTAGGCTTGGACACTAGAAATTCTATTTTGGCTGGTTTTTTTCTTTTTCTTTTCTTTCTAATCTTGCGTTTTTATATATGTATATTTTAGTTATAGGTAATATAATGAGTAAGTCTTTATTTTATGCAGGTGTTATTGTTCGGTGAAACCACAATAATACTTTTTATATACATCAGGTTCTATTACTCTACACTTGAAAGCTATTTTTTATTCTAGTTTTTATAAATATATTGTTTGATTAGAAATGTCTACAATAAAATATGTATCAGGATATAAAAAACTTTAAAAAAAAATTAATTAATTAAGTCTCAAAAATGATCAATGGATAAATTTGTTATTAGTAATAAACAAAATACAACACAAAATTAGATGAAAATATCACAAATAACTGAATAAGCAAGAAATTTACCAAAAAGAGTTTAAAGATAATGAAATGATACAATTGCAAAATAACAATGATGTTGAATTTTACAATATAACAAATCTGGATAATGAACTTCAAAAGAATTTAGAACATAAATTATAAAAAAAATATATAAAAAATAAAAACCTATTTTAGTTCTCCCCTTAGGCCGGCCAGCCTGATTGCTACAAGTTTAACACGACCCACCAACTACATATCAGAATAATTGTCTATATTATATTATGAACGACTTCCAATGGTGGAAGTCGTTCTTCTTTATTATTTAAAATGGAGAAGACCTTTTGCGGTAAAAAGGGAACATTTGATGGCGCGTTTGGTGAGCTATCCCATGCAAAATAAGATCTCCACGTTCTAGTCAAAGCATCCCTTCTGTAAATGTGAAGATGAGAGTTAGCCCATGAGCCACGAGTTTGTCTCTCTTCAAAATCAGATTCACCAGTCAGATCAAGGCTCTCTCTCTCCATCTCTTACACTTCCAGAATTTTACAATCCAATGTAATTCTAAGCTCCTAACCACCACTCAAGTTTATCAAAAAAACCACCACTCAATGTCAATTCTTTTTTATTTTTTATTTTTTAACTCAGTGTGTGTATTTCTTTCTTTTTAGTTAGGTTGAAAGTTGCAGAGGAAACAGAGGAGTCTGACTTCGAATGTGCGTAAAGATCTGACGGCACGACACTTATCACTTTTTGAGGTTATCCTTTGCTTCATATTTTGCCTTTTTTCCACTTAACTTACATTCTAAACCTATAATTAGTGTGTAACAATTTTTTTTCTTTTAACAAAAGGTAGAAATTGTGTGCATCAAATTAAATCATATAATTTTAAAAGTAATAAATTAATCCCACTAAACTGAGGCTATGTTTGATAACAGTTTTTGCTTTTTATTTTTAAAAACTTATTTTTGAGAATCGGAAAAAAAAAACTTTCTTATATTTTTTAAATCAAAAACATTTTTAGCTAGTTGAAATAAAAAGATAGTTTTCTGAAATTAAAATAAATAAATAAATAACTTAGATATCCTTTTGTGTACACAACTTGTCTCAACTCTAGACAAGTTATAGCGGAGCTCCTTTTGTACACAACTTGCCCCAACTCCAGACCAAAACTAGAGATATCCCTTGGGTCTGTAAATTTATGGAGGTAAGAAGTTGAATAGTGAAGTTCTCGCATAGATCTGTTCAAAATTTGGTATAGAGAGAGAGAGAGTCATGGTTCTCGAGACGTAGTGAAGAAGAAGCCATGGATCTTCCTACTTGTAAGGTGGTGATTCTCTTTAGGATTGTTGAATAGAGTACTACAAGATAAAGGGAAAAAATCTTGTGCGAGAGAAGAGTGAGAAAAAAATATATTACAATTTGTTATTAGTAGGATTTGAGCACTATTGCTAACTCCTTAAATAGGACAAATTCATTAAATTAGGCACATATTTTCATTGATTTTTCAAAAATAGAAATTGTTTTCAACAATTCCCTTCACAAACTGAGTTTTGAGAATAATTTTTTTTTCCTATTTATTTTGGATTGCCAAACAAGCTTTCTAGGCTAAAAAATAGAAAACTATTTTTGGAAACAGAAAATAAGAGGGAAAAAAAACAATTACCAAACATACTCTTAAGTAAGTTTTAAAAAGTGACAAGTTAAATCATATAATTTTAAAAGTAACAAATTGATTATATAATATCTGTGGGTCCGAGAGTTCTGCAGTCCGGCCCAAACTCTATCTGGGCCCAGGGCCCGTGCCAAGGAGGTACCTTGCCGAAGACAAATGCTCAGTGGCCGAGGTAGCAAGGGGAACGGCTGAGAACTTACCCTGTCCTCGGCATTCCATAGCTTCAACAGGAAGACCAACACCTTGGTGTAGGCAATCCCCAAACAGCCCCCTCAAAGGGATGTGAACGGAATGAGGCCCATAGGGAAGCAGGGTGTGAACTCGGACCAGGGAAAGTGCGGCCGACCCCCTTCAGTAAATGCACCTGCCAATACCCAGAGCTGGTTAATGAGAAAAGACGTTTGGGCGGTGCGAACGTCGGTCCATGCAACTAATAGAAAGTTAGACAGGACAGCTGATGGGATGGATACAGAAACAAGCTCCTGCCTGACCTACAAGTGGAGGGTCAGGATCAGCCAAGACGGACTATATAATAAAAAGGAAGGTGCGCCAAGAGAGGGGGTTGGGAAAAATGGCCAGAAACCTGAGCCTCCCAGCCCACCTCCAGGAGAAAGACTCCAGGGGTGTAGGAAAACTTAAACTGGTACGAACACCGTGAAAAACCCACCGCCTATCAACCAAGGCCTAGCCTTCCAAACCCACGCTCTACAAATGATATTGTTAAGGGCCTTTTCACGTGCGAACCCGACACTGTTACGGTCCACCACGAAACGCGTCCTTACAATTGGCGCCGTCTGTGGGAAGGGCTTGTGTGTTGGTATAGGAAGTGGGTCGATAGAGTTTCTCCGATATGTCTAGCCGTTGGTTACAGAGTTCTAAGTATAAAGTTCTGTTAGGAACTACGTTTCTTGATTAGGGGCTTGGTTGAGAAGCCAACTCCCTTAAAGCCAAGGTCCCCTGTAAAGAGTAAACTAGGTACCTTGCAACGTTAACTGTATGGATAAACTCTAGGGGCTTGGCTGAGGAGCTAACTCCCCTAAAGCCAAGATCCCGCACAAGGAGAAAACTAGGTTTTGGACAGAACCAAGGCATTGCATGGTCCTCGGACCCAAGCCTCAGGGGAAACCAACTACCTGGATGTAATGAAAACTAGGTTTTGGACAGAACCAAGGCATTGCATGGTCCTCGGACCCAAGCCTCAGGGGAAACCAACTACCGGATGTAATGAAAACTAGGTTTTGGACAGAACCAAGGCATTGCATGGACCCAACAGAAACCAACTACCTGGATGTTATTGCATGGTCCTCGGACCCAAGCCTCAGGGGAAACCAACTACCCGGATGTAATGAAAACTAGGTTTTGGACAGAACCAAGGCATTGCATGGTCCTCGGACCCAAGCCTCAGGGGAAACCAACTACCTGGATGTAATGAAAACTAGGTTTTGGACAGAACCAAGGCATTGCATGGTCCTCGGACCCAAGCCTCAGGGGAAACCAACTACCCGGATGTAATGAAAACTAGGTTTTGGACAGAACCAAGGCATTGCATGGTCCTCGGACCCAAGCCTCAGGGGAAACCAACTACCTGGATGTAATGAAAACTAGGTTTTGGACAGAACCAAGGCATTGCATGGTCCCGGACCCAAGCCTCAGGGGAAACCAACTACCCTAGGTTTTGGACAGAACCAAGGCATTGCAAACCCAAGCCTCAGGGGAAACCAACTACCTGGATGTAATGAAAACTAGGTTTTGGACAGAACCAAGGCATTGCATGGTCCTCGGACCCAAGCCTCAGGAGAAACCAACTACCTGGATGTGGAAAACTAGGTTTTGGACAGAACCAAGGCATTGCATGGTTCTCGAACCCAAGCCTCAGGGGAAACCAACTACCTGGATGTAATGAAAACTAGGTTTTGAACAGAACCAAGGCATTGCATGGTCCTCGGACCCAAGCCTCAGGGGAAACCAACTACCTGGATGTAATGAAAACTAGGTTTTGGACAGAACCAAGGCATTGCATGGTCCTCGGACCCAAGCCTCAGGGGAAACCAACTACCTGGATGTAATGAAAATTAGGTTTTGGACAGAACCAAGGCATTGCATGGTCCTCGGACCCAAGCAACTACCAGGGGACAGAACCATTGCATGGTCCTAGCCTCAGGGGAAACCAACTACCGGGATGTGGAAAACTAGGTTTTGGACAGAACCAAGGCATTGCATAGTCCATCGGACTCAAGCCTATGGGGAAACCAACTACTTGAATGAAGGAAACCAGGCATTAAGCAGGTTTTAGCTATTATGCGTAACGTCAAAAATGGTGCTTATATCTTCGTGAGACGAAGGTTAGGAGTAAATCTAAGGCCTCTGTGGGCGCAAGTAAATTAGGGTTCGGGGAACATGATGATAATTGTATTACATACATAGCTATCTGTACATAGTAAAATAAATCAGCGCAGAGTTCGTAGGCAAATAGTGCGCATCAACGAGGGCGGTTAACAACGTAATCCGAGGGAACAAGGAAAAACAAAATTTCATATATACATGTTCAAATGCTTGTAAACCGTCAATAAATTAGGAAGTTAGTTTAGAATGGTTTAAAGGGTTATCCCTCTTCCATTCCTAATACCCCACCTGGTTCTCCTTCTACTACGGGGCATGGATCGCCATCATGCCACTCCCCGGAGACGATAAGAAAATCCTTGTTCAGTCCCTTGTTGGAATCAGGGAGGCACTGGATCAACCGAATCCTGTCATCCCTCGACCTCATGTAGTAGGTCTTTCCTTTCAATTTTTGGAGGTTATAGCACCAGTTTACATCATGGTGGGTCAGTCTTAAACCCATCTTCTCGTTTAAAGCGTCCACACAACCCAAAATTCTAAGAGCATTGCCGGCACACTGGGTAGGGGCTAAACGGAAATGCCTGAGGTAACCCCTTGTCACTGGTCCCATGGGGATTCTCATACCTCCCTCTACAAAGGCGAGGACGGGAATTACAACCGCGCCCGTCCCCCTCTTAATGTGCCATTCCCCCATCTTACAGTGTTCCAGCCTTACGTTGGGAGGAATCCTATAATCAACAATGAACTTATTCATCGCCTCTTCAGTATCAACCAACTTCCTCAATCTCAATTTAGCCGCCTTCGCCATTTACTAAAACAAACCTAACCCGCGACGGAAAAGAAAGGGAGCTAACGAGAAATAAATCCAGAAAAGAAAAAACGTGAGTTAAATAGAGGTAGGGAACTTACATAAAAAGAGAATTACGCTTCGGATGGGCTATATGTGCTTGAGATAGACTTGAATTTGGGCGGAAGTTCGGATGAACCCTGGATACACGCACTAAAACTCTTAAGTATAGAACTGGAGAGACGGATCCATCTCCAAAAAAATCTTTTATACTTTCTAGGGTAAACAGCACCCCCTTTTTCCTGCCCAAAGAGGCCAGGAGATCACCACCGTTCGATTCCCATCACACCGTTGAACGTGGGAAGCACCAAGCCGCCCGTATTTAATGAGGCCACGTTTCGCCTTCCAACGGCTCTAAGAACGTGCCTTGGGCAGGTGAAAAACCTCGGGAATCGCTAGATGACAAGGATTGATGGGCATTGGCAGATCCATGATGTCATCAAAACCCTCATATCCGTCCGAGGGGACGGATAGCAGGATTTTGAGGGGCTATTGTGGGTCCGAGAGTTCTGCAGTCCGGCCCAAACTCTATCTGGGCCCAGGGCCCGTGCCAAGGAGGTACCTTGCCGAAGACAAATGCTCAGTGGCCGAGGTAGCAAGGGGAACGGCTGAGAACTTACCCTGTCCTCGGCATTCCATAGCTTCAACAGGAAGACCAACACCTTGGTGTAGGCAATCCCCAAACAGCCCCCTCAAAGGGATGTGAACGGAATGAGGCCCATAGGGAAGCAGGGTGTGAACTCGGACCAGGGAAAGTGCGGCCGACCCCCTTCAGTAAATGCACCTGCCAATACCCAGAGCTGGTTAATGAGAAAAGACGTTTGGGCGGTGCGAACGTCGGTCCATGCAACTAATAGAAAGTTAGACAGGACAGCTGATGGGATGGATACAGAAACAAGCTCCTGCCTGACCTACAAGTGGAGGGTCAGGATCAGCCAAGACGGACTATATAATAAAAAGGAAGGTGCGCCAAGAGAGGGGGTTGGGAAAAATGGCCAGAAACCTGAGCCTCCCAGCCCACCTCCAGGAGAAAGACTCCAGGGGTGTAGGAAAACTTAAACTGGTACGAACACCGTGAAAAACCCACCGCCTATCAACCAAGGCCTAGCCTTCCAAACCCACGCTCTACAAATGATATTGTTAGGGGCCTTTTCACGTGCGAACCCGACACTGTTACGGTCCGCCACGAAACGCGTCCTTACAATATCAATAAAAATAACATTAATTTAACCGTTTCACATAAAAGTGGACTAAAATTTCCCATCAAAAAAACAAATAAATAAATGGACTAAAATTTATTTTGTTACTTTTTAAAAACTTGTGGATTAATTTCTTACTTTTAGACTTATAAGATTTATTTGTCATATATAATATATTCAATGAAATTTCCCTTTTCTTATTTCTTTATAGATTTCCAGCTACTTTTTAATATATTTCTCTTTTAAGCTCATTCCATGCTGATCTGGCTAATATTTGATCTATAATAACTTAAATTGGTTCCAATTTGAATCTTTTGAGAAGCTAGCCTTTTTTTTAAGCGTAATTTAAAAAACACAATTATATTTACAAAATTTTTGTTTCAAGAAAGGATTTACGCTAACGTGATTGTACACTTGGAACCATGTTTTCAAAATATGATTTTAAGAAAAATAATAATAATTAATTCCCAAATAATTTCAAAACTGTGTTGATTTAAATATTTATTATTAAAACAATATTGTTTTGCAAATTCTACAAAGAATTCATGCACGCTATTTTAAACCCTTTGCACATTACATATATGCATTGTTGTAAAGTTCATTTTAATTGTTTAGAGTGAGCTGAAACATTATAGTTCTAAAATTGTCTATTTATTGCTACTTCATAACTTCTTTTCTTTTTATTTTCATTTCATCCAAAGTTTTGATTTCTCCAAGTAAATGGGAAGTGATATTGAGAAAGATTCTGTGTTATTTTAAATGGGTTTTGACAAATAGTTACCTTAGTCTAGCACTGGATTTTGCGTTGATTCTGAGACTTTATTGTTCAGTTTAGGTGGTTGCATAAGAGCTTCTTCTACCATTGTCTGATCCCTTCCTCTGCCGTAGCTCACCAAAAAAATCAACAAACTATTATGGCAAGCAAAGCACAAAAACTTGTCCTCGCTTTGTTATGTCTGCTACTCTTATTGGGGCCATCTTCCCAGCTTGACACGTTATTTCAAGGACGGGAGATCAAATTCGAGGATAGGGATGAATTAGTTTCAGCTCAAGGAAACTTCAGATTAGGATTTTTCGAACTTGAAAGTAACAATTACTACTTAGGAATATGGTACAACTATAACCTTGCAGTCTCGCAGGAGTATATAGTGTGGGTTGCCAATCGAGACACTCCTATTTTTAACAATTCTGGAAGTCTTACGACTCTTACTCTCACCATTGATGGTTACGGGAACTTGAAAATTTTATACAATGGGGGGCTTTCTGTTGTGTTATATTCAGGACAAGAAGTTAGTAATACAAGTGCTGTTCTACCTGCAAGAACAGAGTACAGGTAATTTTGTACTGCAAGAACAGAGTACAGGGCGACAATTGTGGCAAAGCTTTGATTATCCTACTCACACACTTCTGCCAGGAATGAAACTTGGAGTTAATCAGAAAACAGGACATACTTGGTCTCTAAGATCATGGAGAGGCGAGATGGTACCTGAGGTAGGGTCCTTTACGTTTGGCCTTGACCCTAACCAAACAAATCGATTGGTCATCTTATGGCATGGGAACATCTATTGGACTAGCGAGCCTTGGAACAATAGTCAATTCAAATTACCATATTCGAGCAATGATTTTAGCTATGTATCAAATGAGAATGAAACATACTTCAATTACTCTGTGGGAAAAGACATCACAACAACCCCGCGGTTATTGATAGATTACTTGGGAAAACTTAATGATTCCAGCGGAGCTCTAGTCAGCTGTAGTCGTTCCACTTACTATCCCATTTATTTTGGTATGACTGATGGATGTGCGGTGCAAAAGCTTCCTGAGTGCAAGGGTCCTGGTTCCAATCTTTATATACTTCCCAGTATTTTCAAGGGCAACAGCAGCAATGGATTTGAGTTTAATGAAAGTGACAACCTGACCATTGTGGATTGTCAGGCCAAGGCTTGAAAAATTGTTCTTGTATTGCCTATGCATCTACAAATGAGGATGGCGATGCTGGCTGTGAAATTTGGAGCACATTGCCATTGCCAGAAGGTGTATATCTTACTAATTCTGTTGGACGGACAATATACAATATTAAATCACCAAGTAAGTCTACTTCATACCCAATTTATCACATCAATCTATATAATTGACATGTACATACAAAGGGTAAGTAGGAACAGATGATGAGCGGATGATATGCATGGCTGTGATGTATGGATGATATGTAGAAGTGATGTGGCTGCTTGATTTTTTTATTAGCATAAGCTTTATCTTTTGGGGATTGAGAATCATCCGAATGTGCAAATGCTTCCGTTATAAGAGACAATTACTGCTCTACATCTAAAACACTAGAAAAACATAAACAAACAAATCTAATTAATATCTGTATTACACAATTATTTTATTCAATTTTGTTCGAATTCTTACTTACACAAATTTTTCTAACAAGGAATTGTCATTTAAGGATCCATATAACTTCTTAATATGGAATAAGAGTTTCAATGGTTAAAAGACTTAAAGTTGTCTATACTTGAATAATGAACAAAGACCCTAACCTTATTTCAAAAAATAAATAATAAAAAAGGAAAAAATAATAATGAGAATAATTTCAAAAGATTTGATGCCCCTATAGGTCAAAGTCAAAGCTAGAAGTGTGCATCCAACTTACCAACCCGAAAAAATGACCCATTCCAACCCAACACCTCGGGTTGGTTTTGTGGATTGGGTTGGAATTTTATTTTGAGTGGTAGGTTAAATTGGGTTCAGGTTGATAGTTTTTTTGAATTTAGCTTACTTCCAATACTTTTTTAAATAGAAATCTTATTTTGTTTTAAATACACAATGACAAGTGGTAGTAGGTTTTATTTTCCACCTTTTTTTTAGGTAGTGGGTGATGTGGCACTTTATCATTAAAACAAAGGGAGATTTCATTTTAAAAATTACTAGAAGTAAGCCAAACTCAGTTTTTTTAACCCATCTAAACCAACACAACCTAATATATATATATATATATATATAGTTTTTTCAACCCGACCTATGCACTCCTCTAACCAAAGCAATGAAATTTATCAATCTTAGTTTAATTTCTAATGCACAAGCAGTTCCTTCATCTCAAATCATGGTAAATGATAAGAAAAACAAAATTAATAGAAAAACGGTTGCTAGTAGAATGCTAAAAATTTGTTTGTCCATGCATGTACCACACAATATAGGTGTAGATCACAGCCACGCAAAAAGGTGGTGGATATGGCTCATCGTGGTGGTAGGGGGATTTTTTATCCCCTTGTGCTTCTTATGCTACACAAAATGGAAAAAACACAGAGCAAAAGGTAATTGATGTTCCTACCTAGATGCTTCAGCTATATTACTGATGAAAGAAGCAACAAATTTTCAAGATATATTTTGCATGTATGTTAATTAGGGGAGAGAAAAAGGAAAGAAAAGATGCTTATACAAGAACTTGGAGGTAATGTAATACCTTCCCCTGTACATGACAAAGTGAAGAAGCAAAATAAAGATGGGCAAGCTAACCATGAGCTGCAAATCTTCAACTTTGAAAGCATTTCTATTGCTACAAGTAATTTCTCAATCAAAAATAAATTAGGAGAGGGTGGTTTTGGACTAGTTTATAAGGTTAGTTTGTGATTCTCTCTCTCTCTCTCTGATAAAGTTTAAATTTTCTATTTGTCCCAATACTATCTCTTTAATTATTTAATTATTTAATTATTTAATTATTTAATTATTTTTGTATGAATTTTGAACTTAAGACCTAGTCTAAATAATCCAACTCACCCAATCAATAAATTGTTTAAATCTTCTACTTAAGCAAATACTATCTCTTTAATTATTTAATTATTTTTGTATGAAATTCGAACTTAAGGCCTAGCCTAGCTAATCCAACTCGTCCAATCAATAAATTAACACTTGAACTGAGCTCAAGGGCTCAATAGAATCTTGATAGAAAATCAAATAAAGTTAGTAGAGACTGAATTAAGATAATGTGAGTAAAATATTACTAACCTAATATATACTTTCAGGGTAAATTACCTGATGGGCAAGAAATTGCAATAAAAAGACTTTCGAGAAATTCTAGACAAGGGTTTGTAGAGTTCAAGAATGAGGCTATTCTCATTGCTAAACTCCAACACACTAATCTCGTCAGGCTTTTAGGATTTTGTATTCAAGAAGAAGAAAAAATACTAATCTATGAGTACATGCCCAACAAAAGCTTAGACTTCTTCCTCTTTGGTAAGGCATATGTTTGCTTACACGATGATTTTTGTTTCTTTTATATGATGTTAATCAATACTTAACATTTGCTTGATATTACTTTTTATTTTGAGTCAGATTCTACTAAAAAGTATTTATTAAATTGGAAAAAACGCTTCAACATCATAGAAGGCATTGCTCAAGGACTTGTTTATCTCCACAAATATTCAAGACTTACAATAATTCACCGAGACTTAAAAGCAAGAAACATTTTGCTTGATGAGGAGATGAATCCAAAAATATCTGATTTCGGCATGGCTAGAATATTTGGATTGAAAGGATCAAAAGAAAACACAAATAGAGTTGTTGGAACATAGTAAGTATTCTATTTGTGAGTTTGTGCTAGTGTATATATGTGCTTGTCCATACACTAAAGTTCACTGGTCAATTATTATTTCAGTGGTTATATGTCCCCAGAGTACGCTATGAATGGTGTTGTTTCGATAACAACCGATGCATTCAGTTTTGGAGTCCTACTATTAGAAATCGTGTGTGGCAAGAAAAATAATAGTCGCTATCAGTCTGATGATTTACTCAACCTTATTGGATATGTAAGTTTTTCACTTGCCTCTTCTTAAATTATACATGGAATTTTGAACTTGATAGGTAACATTGTGCATACAAATTGACTTGTATCAGGCATGGCAATTATGGAATGAAGGCAAGGTTCTAGAGCTAATAGACCCTGTAATACTAGATGAATCATGCCCTCCATCTGAAATATTAAGATGCATTCATGTTGGTCTCTTATGTGTACAAGACCACGCATTAGATAGACCAACCATGATAGATGTTGTTTCTATGCTCTCAAATGAAGCTCTTCAACTTTCTCCTCCAAAACAACCTGCATTTTTTATCAACAGAGTTGCAGAAGTGCTAGAAAATTGTTCCTTAAATAATGTCACAATTACAGTGATAGAAGTGAGATAAATATAAAAAATTCAGTAGTTATGTTTGAATGTATTATTATATACACACCTGTGTGACGCCTGTGTGATAAGGGCTATACATGATTGACTAATCAAGCATTTATGGCTATATTAATGTGTTTAATTAATGAGTTAATGAGATTCTTAATAAGGGATCTACGCCTATAACTGATTAGGTTTATCTTCTTATTGTATGCAATGAGAAGAATTATTGATGTTTATAAAAGTTCAATGATTTAATTTTTGCTCACTATCTGGATTTAATTATTGGGCGATTCAAGGATTCAACTGACCTCAATGTTAACCCGGGCCATATATATTTTGTAACAATAAATGCCGTAATAGATATGTAAAGTCGAAAACTGGTTTATAAAAGTGACCCCGTTTGATTTTTTTTTTTTTTTTTTTTTTTAAGTGGCTTGGCGAGGTAAGTGGCTTTTCATAACCTATCAAACAGATATTGAACCAAGGGAACCGGATCCTTGTTCTTCACTATCACCTTATTCAATGCCATGTAATCCACACACATACACAGCGAGCTATCTTGCTTCTTTTGTAATAAAACTAGAACACCATAAGGGGCTCTGGCAGACTGAATATACCCAGCATCCAGCAATTCTTTGTATGGAGCCCCTTCAGGAGGCTTTGAACTAGGAATGCTGCATGCACAAAATGTGACAATCCTTCAGCAGTATAGTGCAAACGAGGCACCACCAGCATCTTCTTAACAAACACGCAGGCTTTTTCGTCCCTATAATAGTATAATACTCGATATTGTTTTCTTTCCGTTACCAACCATACATTCCATCCATCTCAATGATCAGTAAATGATGACCACACCAACTAAATTTTCATGTGTCCGAAGTGTTGTTGTGTCTTCCATTATTCTCATGAATGCCTCTTCAAGATGATGCGCGCACATAAACAAATGGTATTGGTATCCCAAACTTATGTGTATTGCTGTTTATGATATACCAACTCATCTCACCAAGAATGAAACTGTCGCAATACTCAATCAGCCTCCAATAGTTACGATTTCACAAAATGCCTAGACTATCTGCTTGATTACCTTAATGAGAGAGAGGGGGACATTCACATCTTTTACTCAGATGACTGCCAGGACATCAAGATAGAGCATTCTCTGGCTTCTTCAGAAATTGGCATGCTTTAAATTGGTAATTTCAACTATGAACCCCTCAAAGCACCTGGGCTAGTACTACCTTCATGACAATTTGGTTCTTCATGAAGCAGATAAATGGATTCCCCATTGGAGATCTGCAGGCACAATGTCATTGGCCAAACCACTTGTTTCTTAATTCGTTTAATGAAATACTAATGAGAAAAAGAAAATGAAAGAAGGGATATAAAATAACAGGGTTGCTCAGCTTGCTATGTAAACTAGTCGCAGATCTACACAAAATGCATTGCGTTTTTTTTTCCTAAATAATATGCAGAAGTTTTTTAATTTATGCAAAAGCAGAATCATATATTTATAAAGAATTTCTGTGTTCAATTGTTCAATTCATTTCTAGAAGAAAGATCAAAATTTTCTTTTGGCCAGCTTGAAAACAGAATCAATATTGAAATATCTCTTAATAGCAAAAAGATAACTTTCACCTTCATTGCATTGAAAAACAAACAGCCAGAAATATTACTTCAATATCAGTAGATGGGAACTATAAAATATGCTATTTCCCCACTATTACAGTAATTGATCTGATGCAGAACGTAATTCTTAAAGAAATTTGCAGGAACACGTGCAGGAATTAATCAAGAAGAACTAACAAACCGTAGCACCGCCTAAAGTATGCCTAGCATCACCACTAAGCAGTGGAAATTTTCACTACAATTTCTTTTATGAAAATCATCGTACCAATAATGTTTCCTCTGGGGCTATAAATAAGGTCCCATATTACATCAAATATGGAAACATCAACTCACACTAAAAATGGCAGTCAAATCCCATAAAAACCAAAAATTAAATTCAAATCAAAGCATACCCCATAAGTTCAGTGTCAAATCGGCAACAATCTGGACCAATGGAATCAATCGGCATCAATCTGGTGTATGCATCAAGATCCATCTACCACGTATGGATAGGCAATGCAATGGATCACTCCTTATCCTAGAACACCACATAACGCAAGATTTACTTCAGTATATTAATAGTTGTCTTAAATAAAAAATTCTCAGTTCATTGGAAACTGATGCCTACAGATGTGTATATATATATATAATAGTGATCAAATCAATAAATGAATTCTTTAGACAAAAAGATTTTGATTGCAAATTTTTATCTTTCAAGCTGCAGTTAAAAGTTCTACTTCAAAGTGGGGGCAAAGAAATTACTCAAGATCAACCATGGAGCTAGTAGCAGCGTGTTAAATATTTAGTTTAACTCCAAGTCAGCATAATTATTGATACATCAAATGCATATTCTTAGTATTCATTAATTACTAATTAGTATACTCTTACGATTTTCAACTCTTGATCATTTTTCCTCTAGAATTATGATTGAAACAACTACAAGTCTGCAAGTGCTTTCGATCAATCTAACCCTTTTTAATTGTTTCTAATCCCAAATACAATATGCAACAAACAAAAGGAAATTACCAAATCATTAAGTAACTACTAAAGTGAGCAATATAATTATTTGAGTTTCATTCAAGAATTTTGGTGCTCAAAATAAAATTAATAACTAAAGAAATTGAAAATTAATTTTTTTGTGTAGTCTATGAATTTCCTATAGGTATAAACAATTGAAATTAAGTGCGAAGACCAAGTGAGTAACTACCATAAGGATTCAACTGTCAATAATAAATGGCATAGAAAACCCAAGTGGTTGAGATAAAACTATAACCACTAAATCAAATAAGAACAAATTACAGCAACTATATCAACATTTTTTTATATATAAATAACAGCAACTCTATCAATATTACATGAAAAATTCACCATACATAAGCATGAAGAGGAACTTTCAAAAACAACTCTAGCACCAAAGGAATAGAAAAGGTATTAAAATAATCTCAAACCCTTTGATAAAGAATTATAGAAGTTATTATTGTTTTTAACTTAATTAGCGAGTATAGTCTAAAATTTATTTATAATATAGCACAAGGAGAAGAGTAACAGTAATCCTCTTGCAGCAAAGACCTTAAAAAACAGTAATCCACAACTAGTATAATTAATCAACTAAAAGTAACAAAATCAAATGTAATTAAAAAAAAAAAAGAGTAATCATTAGGTACTCCAAGATTATCTAATAATTTTCCTTAAAAAAATTAAGTGCAAATCCAAATTTAAGCTATATATGAAGCAATTTTTCATATTATTAGGGGGTACAGCTAAGGAATGCCTTAAACCAAACATGGAAATAAAAGAAAAAGTCAGATATAAATCAAAATTGAGGTATTTTTAAGCAGATAAAATGCTTGATAAGAAATATGGCAAGAGACACATGATTAAAGTAAAACCCCAATTGCCAAAACACTAAAACAAAATTATATATTAGACAATAAAATCAACGAACCTCACCTTCTTATAAGCTTGTGTGGTCTTTGAGTCTAATGCTAGGATTGTGTAGTGTGATTCTTTGTTCTTTGAAGTTGTTGATAAGTTGGTTTAGATAACTTGTAAACGCTAAATTAAATGAAACAAATCCTATCTGTCATTTAAAAATTACATTAAACTTGCAGGAAATTTTGAAGAACCTGTTTTTGTTTGTCCACTATGAGAGGATGCAATGGCTCTGACAGAGGAAATGCAAAGGACCATGATCTGGGAAAAGATCTGGTTAACTTCAAAATTGGCAATCTCAATAAGAGGACCTAGAATTCACCAATATGTTTGATTCTGAAAGTTAACAGTAGGATTGGTTTAGTGTCGTAACTTAGAGAGAGAGAAAAGAAGAATCGAGAGAGAGACAAAGAACCAATCATAGCTAAATCACCAATTGTTTATGCGAGCGGTTTAGGAAAAACTATGCCGAATGTCGTACTTGACCTACAAATTTATAGCCTAGTAATAATCATATCTAAACTCAAGATATACCTGTGTGTGCTTGATTCCACATAGAACGTCACCAGGTCATTGGAAAAAAATGCATATTTGTCTTGCTTTCTCATCCCGTTTTTGAGGAAAAGTCCTAGTTGTCAAATATGGAGGTGTACCCGCAATGCCACTGCAAAATATTGAGTGCCCTTTTTATTAAAGGTAGTTCAGGTGACAGTGCCACTGTTACCATTCCCATTGAGTTAAAGGAAGAAGCAGCAGTAGGAGCATTGAAAAGCATCCTCAGAACTCATCCCCTCAGAGCCCTCTGTATATATCATTTTTAACTATTGTTTGACTTACATTCCCAATGGAGCCACATTTAAGTTTGTCACATCAGTAAACACCCTGTACAGCCAATTATGTAATGATCAATTTATAATATAAATAATCAATTAAGAAAGTACCATCCTATATGATATGATTAGTTGCTAACCATCATTCAGATCATCTTAAAGTATTAGAGATTAAGGTATAAGCATTTAAAAATGAGTATATCTACATAGTTGTTTTTGAACAACTACTTCTCCGATTATTCATTTTTCCCTATAATGAGGTTGAAGGGAACTGTTCAAAATAAAGCACGAATGCATGACCAAATACAATGGCACCCTCATGAGCACTATCACCAGATAAGCATCAACAGATAGGAACAGTAAGTTGAATAAGAAGCACAAAACACAGTAAATACAGTCAAAAATCATGAGATGCATTCTAATCAGTTTTGGAGACTGTAACATCTAGCAAAAGCAGGGTTAAGTGGAGTTAGAAACTCGTGTATCAATTAAAGGGACCAGTTAGCAGTTTACTTATAAAGTTTCCATTTCCTTTTTTTATTATTCATATAAACTTCCCATTTCAAGAATACAAATGAGATCTATTTTTCAGTTTTTGCTGAATACAAATGGATATCTATTGGCCCGTCTTTATGTTAAGTTATTCTCGGTGACATGGAATCTATAAGTTTGTGATGGACATCTAGTGTCTATCTTCAACTCTAAAGCTTTTTGTTCCGAGCTTCTTCACAAAGAAGGGGAGAGTACTACTGCTTAGTCATGAATATAAAGTTAAATATGGAAATTTTTCTCCAGAATTTTGAAAAAATTCTTCACAAATGACAAAAAACAAATCTAGTATAAATTATTTGGTTGGTAGTTGAACTTAATGTTATTGCAACACCTAAAATTTTGATACAAAGTTACAAACCACTCTTTCAGGGCAACAATTGCAGCCCAATTCCTAGTAAGGATAACTTATAAAGGTCCTACCCAATGAACAAAACTCCAACTTCTGTGGCGTCTAGGATTCCAACTCGGAACATGTTACTTTGGGTGAAAGGCACTTACCATGAGCATTAGCTTAAATGACACATCCTTCCCTTGTAAGAGCGAGGTGGAGTTTAAGATTGTAGGTTCAAGACCCACCAAGTGCATGCAACTTACCAATCAAAAGATTATAGCAACCTATGCGCAAATAACTTGGATTCAGAAAATGATGAAAGTAAGAAATTGTAATCCATTTCCAATGGAGATCAATGCAGAGTCCATGATTGCAAAGGTGATATCAACTACAATGAGTAGGTTGAGTTGGGTAGCATACATAAATTTTTGTAACAAATATCTTTTCACATTACAGTTCGTTTCTAGGCTAAAAGCAGAGTGAGCTTCTGCATCACTGTTGGGTTCCTACCTCAATTCCAACTCTATTAAGATAAAATAATTTCACCAATACCAACACTCAAAGATATATATACTAAGTGGAACAAACATGCAAGAACTTTTCAGAGTTATACTATAAAAAGATTATTATAACTGACACTACAATTGGGTTTTGACCACATGAAGAGGTGTTGTCACAGCAGCAGCCAAGGCCCAATAGCTGCCCCAGCAGTGGCATTCCCAACCAACCACTCATCGTTCACACTCTGGCGAAATCTCCTTCAAACTCCTCTTGGAAGCCTCATAGGTTGCAGAATGCACTGTGGTAAATGGTGCATTCATCAACACCCTGTTCCTATATGCTCCAAACCCTCCCTCAACACTCTATGCGCACAATCCCACAACCCCCCCCCCCCCTAAAAAATATTATTAAATTGTAGTCTCTGCTTCACCGTATTTATAAGGGTAAACACCACATCACTCGTCACTGTTGCAGACACAGCCGCGACGGTGACTATTGTCAAATTATTCAGGTTGCCACTAGAGAAAACCTTCTTATATATCTCATAAACCAAAAAATACATCGCATGGGCAGGTCCTGCACCAATCCCTCTATAGACTCGCACAAGGCCCTTGGATTTCAAAATCAATTGGAGGGCTAGCCAAACACCTTTGGATTCTACCATTAAATAAGCATATTGGTCTGTCATATGCAGAACATAAACAACTAGCCAATTCAAATTCAAAAAAACCAAGATATAAAACGGCCTTATACTATCGTTGAATCCCAAATTCACAATAACTAACATTGGAATTACTTTCACTAAAAGCCGAACTCAAAAAGAAACCAAAGCACATGCAAAAATTTCCAAAAATTTCGCCCAAAAACAGTGCCTGAACAAAACTACCCTTTTGGCTGCAACGTGAGGAGATTTATATGTACAGAACAAAAGAAGACAGGTTAGATAAGAAATAGAAATCATAGTTCCTCTTGGAGCCTTTTTTCGTACACCTAGCAAAAAATTATTAAAAAAGAATTGATGCTAAAACCTCTTGGCTATGAATTGAAAGGTGTGTTAAAAGCCTTCTCCAACCTACTCAGAACACAAACCAAGTTCCAGCAAGGAACAATCAGCTCCATCTATTGCAAAGTGCTGGAATTGAGGAAAATAAATAAAAACACCATCTTCTAAGTTCCAACCCTCTAATTCCATTAAATTCAACAAAAACTTCTCCAAAATACTGCGTTACCGACCCTCTGATTATCCAATCCTTCATAAAATTAACTGCCAACTGAAACTCTCAGTTATAGCACATAACCATCAGTGACCATAATCTTTCACAGCAATTTATTATGTAAATAGAAACTTAGGAGCAACTGTCTGGGAGGCAATGCTCTTGAACAGCTAAAAAGACACAAATTCAGAAACGTCCATTGCTTAAAAGTGAAGCCAATAGAGAGAGAAAGAGAGTTATGTCTGCATTATGAAATAGGGAGAAAGGTCAGACCCAACAATGGCACAACCATAGGAAGGCCCAACAGATTTTATATAAAGATTGAGATTGACACTATCCATAACATATAGTATTGGAGAAATGAGGGAAGGAATTGTGTGATGAATATTAAAGGTGTGGCTAGTGGCTGACTAATAGTCATAGAAATGCAGAACTTTTCTTATATGCAAAGATAAAGATCTGAATTTGGTGGCCTATGTGGACTTGAGTAATTCAAAACAAGCTACTTTGCAAGGACCTCATGGCCCCCGCAATGAAATGCTCTAGAGTCCCATAAACGATTTCCCCCCCTCCCCTCTCAGGCTCAACAATTTTATATATTGTATAGATTGAGATTGACACTATGCATAACATAGAAGTATTGGAGAAAGGTCGAAACAAATTGTGTGATGCATATCAAATACTTCAGAAGAGGTTGAGGGTGGAACTAATGGCTGGCTAATAGTTAAAGAAATGCAGAAATTTGTCTTTTCTTTTTTTGATAAGTAGAAATCTGTCTTTTCTTCAAAGATAAAGATCCTAGAACAACCCACCACCCCCCCCCCCCCCCCCCCACCCTGTTAATTTGATTGTATTAATAAATCATCTTATTTTTCATTCAAAAGAAAATAAACAGAGCAGCAACTATTATAAACTCAATCCCCGGGATTTATCCTTTTCACATTTTTCCCAATGTGAAAGCCAACAAACAAAGGTTTGTGTTTGATACATTTGTAATAATAAGTTCTTGTTGTTGTTTTGAAAATATTCAATATAGTCTTCTGCATTTCAAAGTTAAAGGAAAAAAATGGCAAAAATATCTTCTTTTTTTGGGTGGGGGTGAGGCTGTAGTAACGATCAATTATGGACCATATGTAATAATCAAATTATGGACCATATGTAATAATCATTGCACAATTCATGTATCTCTTCATAGACGTCAACATCTAAATTAAAGAAACACGAAGTTTACTGGGGGGTGGGGGAGAGGTTACAGAAAAAGTGAAAAATCATTCACCAATTTAACGTCTCTGTGCTCATATTGAATTTAGTAACCATTGATTCTTTTTGGTAACTTGGCTTTTCTTGCAGGATTGGCTATTGGTTTTATCTTGTTCACAGACATATTACCAGTCCTCAAGATTTTGACAAGTTGAATAACCAACTATATTATTTCATTTCTATATTTCCACGGAATCATATGCAGCATATAGCATTCACATCAGATTCATGGTTACAGTGATGAGCAAAACAACAAGACAGACCTAGTGGCTAGTACCCTCTACATCATATTAGTACCAAAACCAAAGAGACTCATATGCTCAACAACATATTATCCTACAACACAAAAACACAACCCCACATGCTGCGCTCAGAAACAGACAAGAGATACATTACAATGATTCTTGCACCCACTAAGCACTTTCATGTGCAAAGTGTTCGATCCTGTCCTCACTGAGATTCAGATTAGCATTGCTATCCTCCAACCCAGAGCTAGTCTCCACCAACACATGTGGATCATTGTAATGCCTGACAGCTTGAATTATGCCCCGAACACGCTTATACGGATCCGAGCAATTGAAAATCTCAGAATCCAAGATCACGCCATCGCAGCCTAATTGCATCATCAGCGCCGCGTCGGCCGGAGTCACGATCCCTCCGGCGGCAAATTGAACCACTGGCAGCCTGCCCATTTGCTTGGTTTGAGCCACGAGATCATAGGGTGCCCTTATGGTCTTCGAAAAGGCGAAAACTTCGTCTTCATCCATGTTATTCAAGATCCTTATCTGACCCATTACAGCCCTCACATTCTTGACGGTTTTCGCTACATTTCCAGACCCAGATAAATCCCCTTGAATCCTTATCATAGCCGCACCTTCTCTCACTCTGCTCAACGCTTCACCGAGGTTCTCACTCCCACAAACAAATGGGCAACGGAAGTTGTGCTTGTTGATGAAATTGTCCTCGTCTGCAAGAGCAATAGCTTCGCTCTCGTCGATGTAATCGACCCCAACGGCTTCGAGAATCTGGGCCTCGACGAAATGGCCGACACGGGCTCTGACCATTATGGGGATCGAAACGACGCGCTTGATTTCCTTGATGAGAGACGGGTCTGGCATGCGAGTAATGCCTTGTTGAGATGGGTCCGAGACAATGAGACAACATGCACCAGCCTGTTCGGCGATCTTGGCATGTTCGGCGTTTGTGACATCGACAATGGCTCCGCCGCGTAGTATTTGGGTCAGCCCAGCCTTGAGGGAAAATGGGCTTGTCTTGGCGTCTGTGATGGCGATGCTATTGTAGAGCGTGACGGCACCGTCTTCAGCCATCGCACCAAGTATTTGTGAAATTGCCTGAACCAAAAAAATAGGAAGATTAGAAGAGAAGAGGAAATGAGTATTGGTTGGCTTTTGGGGTTGGAGAAGAGAGACTGGGAGGGTGGATGTATAATAAGATGGGAAAGAAAGTGAAGGGGTTTGGTTGGATGGTGGTGGTGAGTTCGAGAAGTTTCGGTGGAGTTTCCAGGCTGAGTCGGTGACTTACCACCGAAGTGTAGAAACTTCGATTCTATTTCTTATTCCTACATTCAGACTTTCGAGGTTGAAGGGTTCTTGTTTTTACAGGTAACGTGTATTTCAGCTATTACGTGTATAGAATAATCTTGTTTGTGACTTGTGACTCTTGTGAGTTGTGATCCAATATTTCAGATTTTGACCCTTGGTAACATATCTTTAAAGTTTAAGGCACTGTATGCTAACCGTTTTAAACAGTAAATTTTGATCAACAAAAATTATTGTTTAAACACCACCATACATATTTTTAAACATTGTCTCACTTATATATATTTTTACAAAAATTAAACAATATTAGAAATAGCCTACCAAACAAGCCCTAACTATCATCTTGCTAAATTTATTAAAAAAAAAAAAAAAAAAAAAAAACAAACCATTGTCTTGCTTAATACTATAGTAGTTTGGATGATCTTATCTTCTTCATTGACCCTTTATTTTTTATAATTACAATAAAAAAGGGGATTTGACAAAAATAAATTTTGAATAGCTAATTTTAATGTAGATACTTGATGTTTTAAATTTTTAATTTTATTTAAAAAAAAATGTAGGATATAACCCATAAGGGCCATAACATAGACGATGACAACATCAGTGACATGGCACAAGGGCAGGAAAGTGAATGAATTTCACATGTTGTATCATTATTAGCTTATTATAGCTAAAGAAAAAGTCTAGAGACACGAAAAATTTGACACTTATTGATGTGACAGATTGTTAATAGTAGGTTAAAAAACGATGTTAATGGTGATAAGTTTTAGATGAAAACTAGTGAAAGTTTATCAACTCAGCAGGTGTAAAAAAAAGTTGTCAAATTTTGAGTGCATGTGGCATTACTCTATGGTTAAATCCACGCGTATCATGTTGTTGTAGCATTTGAAAATTTGAGGGAAAATTAATTGTTGGCACATGTACATATTAGATTTTAGAAAGTTATTAGAAGCTAAAGCCATGTATTTTATTAAATTTTGCAAGTGATTAATATGTTACAATTGTATTCAAACCTATGATCAATGTGAGTTAGTTATGAATAATCATATCACCAATAACTAACTCCTAAGTTATAAATATCCATATATTTATTTGTACTGCAAAAGGAGATATTGTATGTAAATTTCAAAAATTCATATTTAAGTTTAGATTGAGTTGTGAACTCTCTATTAAAGGCACGTATTAATTTTCATGCATCATTTAGTATTAAAGCATATGATTTGATCCTTCTTCTAAAGTTGAAGGGAAATCATTTCATCAAAGTTTTAGCCGCTACAAAAACTTCTTCCTATTCAATTTTAGGTTACGCAAAAAAAATTTCAAGCTTGAAGCATTCAACCCCAACAACTAAATTTCAACATTTCCCTAGTAAGTCCACCATCAAAATATTTTAGTTCCTTCACAAAATCCCAGTCAAACCGCCTCATTCTTCTCACTTCTACTTTTCCAATAGATTGGAAATTCTAATTTGCATAATCTAGTACTTCAACTTTCCAACTTCAAAAAAATCCTTTTTTCCGGTCCTTATCCTTCCTTGTTACCTTTTCCTATCTCATGCATGTTCTCATACCTAATTGATCTCACAAACTATACTTGAGTGCATAAAGAAACGTGTTTGTTTAAAAGATGGAACATAAATACCTCGTCACATGTAGCATGACGATGCTTGAAATCACCAAGTCAATGAAATTGGATAAGTTTAGGGCCTATTTGGATTGAGAGGGAGGAAGAGAGAGTGAAAGAGAATGGAGTAGAATTGGCTGAAAAATAGCCTATTTTTCAGTTAACTCAACTCTACTCCCCCTTCTTCCCCCTCAATCCAAACGGACCATTAAAGATAGATTGAAATGTTGACTATCATGGTCTAGTGAATGGCTACCCCTAGTTGTAGGAGTGACCATAGGAGTAAAGCTCAATAAGTTAATAGTCTACATCAATACAACCAACCTATAGAAAGGCATGACTCAAAGTGGGAAAAAACTATTAAAGTTGAGATCCCCAATTTCAACGGAAATCTCATCTGAAATGAATTTGTTGATAAATAAAAGAGGAGGGGGAAAGGAAGAGATCGTGCAATGGGGAGTAGGTTTGACTATGGGTGATTTTGTATTAATGTTTTTTAATTTTATATTTTATTTTTAATTTAATAAATTTTTAATAGATTTTAGTGTTAAAAATGTTTATTTGAATGGTTAATGAATATCTATGGACGAAACGATAAAGGTTGGCAGTGAATGTGAACTTTAGGGATGAAAATCACAAAAATAAATATCTAAAGACCAAATGACAATTAATTCAAACTTAAATGGTGTAATTTTGAACTACTTCTTTATTATTCTGTCATCACTAACATTTTGAAACATTTTTTTAGCACTTAGTACCAAGTGTTTTGAATTAAAAGGTCATGATATCCATAAGATTTGAGTTCAAAACCTCTTGCCAATATTTTGGGGTCATCCTAAAGGGATTAGTCCTTGTAATAACCTATTTTGTGTAGGATAGAGACTATACATACCCAAGAAAATAGTCTGATACTTAAAGAAGTTTGAATATCGTCATTTGTCCCAAAAAAAAATGTTGTTATAAAGACAAGAGTTTAACTAAACTATTTGAAGGAAAGGATTTCTCTCCAAACTAATTTGGGGATAAACCTTTTGAATTCCTTCTATATATTTGTATTAGATATGAATTTTGAGAATCTATCATGTATATTCTTATTATGACAAAATTTAGCTACAAAATTAGTTATAGTCTTAAACTACAACCTTACTCAATATCTTTTTATTGAAATTAATTTTGACAAATCCACCATTGGATTACATCTTTTTCTTATATCCTCCATGCTTGTAAAATTTCTAGAAAATTAAAGATCAATAGTTATGTCATTAATAAATTGTTTAAATTACAAATTTTTGTATTATAAAATTATACGTAAAATGTAAGCTTTTAGATCATATAGTAAATAACATTCAATTGACACAAAATTTGACAAGTGTAGTAAAAGCATAAAGAATATACAATTGAACGGTTAGATTTTCAAAAATATGTAGTAATATTTATTTTATTAAATAAAGTTGTAACCTATAGCCAACCGAACAACTAAACCACCACTTGGCCTAGCCTCAACCATTGGTCAAGGAAGTATCACCCAAATACAAAAACCCCAAAACTAAAATTAACAATAACCCATTATAGAACCAAGCAATACCTAGATGAAATCAAAACCTAGATTAAATCAAATGAGGACCATGGCAATACGACATCAAGTGGGAAGGAATCAGAGGTGCCAGTAATGGGTTGCTGTAACTGGGGCTTGCTTAGCAATGGTGTGATGTTGGAGGCGGTGAGGTAGTGTCAAGTTTGAGATGCTACTGTCTTTCTTGTAAACTTGTGTTTGGTTTAATCGTAGTTTTGATTTGTGTTATTCTGCGGGGTAATTTATAGAAGAAGGATAAGAAGAAGATGATGATGATGTGGTTTTGGTTTGGGATACGAGAAGAAGAAGAAGAAGATGAAGTAGCAACAACGACGACGACAAAGAGCAACAACGACGGTTGAGAAGGAGGTTTGCGAGGAGAGAGAGGTGACAGGATGAGTGTGGTCTAGAGAAGTGAGAGTTATCTTTAGAGAGAGTGAAATAATAATGATGAATAAAATGATTATTTAAATAAAATAGAGTATATAATAGATAATCTGATTTGAGTGTTTTGAAAAAGTAATTGTGTAAAAAAAAAAAGTTGAATTCTTATGCTAAAATAAACAACAAATTTTATAAAGACTAATGCAAATGCTCTAAACCTGGCAAAATTTGCCAAATAGTAGATTTTTAGAAAAAATTTTGATACATAGCATGCAGATGAAATATTTTAGTTAGTTGGATTGTTTTTGAAAATCAAGTTTAACAAACTCGAGTTCCAACCCATTCTCTCTTTAAATGAAGTCTGACATAGACCAAAAAATAAAAAAAAGGTGGAACTCGAGTCCCTGAGTCTAAGAAACTCGAGTTCCATTTATACAAAACTCGAGTTTCGTGTAAAAAAACTTGGAACTCGAGTTTCAAAAACTCGTGTTCCATTTTTTTTTTTTTTTTAAAAGCTAAAACTCGAGTTCCATCTTTTTTTTCCAAAAAAAAAAAACAGTCTAACTAACTAATTAATTTCCTCCTCCACATGTTTTTTTGCTAATATTTTTCCAAAAATATGTTTTTCTGCAAATTTTTCCCTCTAAACCTTCTCCTTGGTTTTTTCATTTTTGTACAATCGTACGCATCATCGGATTCAATTGTATCCGTTTGCACCCGATTCTCTCTCTCAATTTAAATAAAATATACAGTTTTTCAAAACCGGGGAAGGAACTTTTTAAACTGGCGCTCTCTCTCACACTCTGCAAAGTGCAAACCCTTTTTCCCCCAAAATCCCAACAAACCAAACGTAAAAAACCAATGAAATCCCAAACCCAAACCCAAATCGAAGCGCCGAATAAGAAGCAATGGTCCTTGCAAGACTTCGAGATCGGCAAACCACTCGGCAAAGGAAAGTTCGGTCGAGTCTATCTCGCCAGAGAAGCCAAAGTGAACTTACATTTCACACTTCCTTTTCGATTTCTAAAGCAATGAGAGAGAGCATTTCCCAATTTGACTCACTTTTTTTTTTTTTTTTTGGAATTTTTGTTCAGAGCAAATACATAGTGGCGTTGAAGGTGATATTCAAGGAGCAAATAGAGAAGTACAAAATTCAACACCAGTTGAAAAGGGAGATGGAGATTCAAACCAGTCTTCGCCACCCAAATATACTTCGACTCTATGGTTGGTTCCACGATTCCGAACGCATTTTCTTGATTCTCGAATATGCTCATGGCGGCGAGCTCTATGGAGAGCTCAGAAAACGCGGCTTTCTCTCCGAGAACAAAGCTGCCACGGTATTTCCTCTCTCTATTTGGTTACTGAGAAAATTCAGGAAAGAATAGAAGAAATTTGAAAAAAAAATTTGGATATTATTATTATTATTTTTTTTTTTTTGAGGACCCAATAATGGGAACTTTCAAAATTTGCTTATTTTTCAAAAGGACCCATGTGTGCCAAGAGGCAAGAGCCTTGTAACTCAACTGGCATCTCCTCATGTTTCCAATGGATAAATTCAGAATTCAAAACTTCAAATCCCTCATTCCCCATTATAACTATTGAATTTATCAACAACAAAAAAAAAAAAAAAAAAAAAAAAAAAAAACCCATATGTTGGGGATGGGGTTATTGGAGTAATTATTTAATATTCTAGGAGTATTGCTTCTTCATGAGTCTTGTTAATTAAATTCATAGTGGGACCTACTGTTTATGAGTGAGTAGTGAGTATTGTTAATGGAGTATGAATAATTTTCTGGGTCATTGAGGTTTGCTTCAGTTCAACTATATGTGGTATACTTTTTAGGCATGATTGCTATGTATTGCTTTATAGTGCTGTGTTTAGTTATACAGGTTTTTCTTTTCTTTTGTTTAATTCTTTATTGCTTGTGAGATTTAGTACACCGTACCCATATTTCGGAGAGATCCTTATCTATGGTGTATCCCTCTTGTGAATTTTAGTACATTATGAGTCTCGCACAAGCATTGGCGTATTGTCATGAGAAGCATGTGATTCATAGGGACATCAAGCCAGAAAATCTGTTGCTTGATCATGAGGTATGCTTAAACAATCCTTATGACTTTTCTTTTTGTCCTTTTAATTTTACTTAGGAACCTGTTATTCATTTTGCTGGCTTAATACTTGACAACTTTAGCCAAAATTCTAAGAAGTCAATTTCGGATTTTTATCTGTATGTTATTGCATGCCAAAATATTCTGGGTTTTTGGTTCAAAAAAATCACCCAAATTTTGTGATGCTGCTTTTCTTTTAATAAAGCCATGACTATATCTTTTTGAACTTCAATTATACTTGGGAATATCTATGGTATACCGATATGGTACTTATTTACACAGTAAGTAGAGCTATCAAGGGACTATTTGGATGTAACTTTGTTTTGTACAGTGTTAAAGCAGAAATTGCAATTTGCAATTGAGGTCAGGCACAATTGAACAAAACTATGTTTTTGACTCCTCTCAGCTTAATACTTCTATCGATATGAGTACACCTACAATGTTTTTACTTATTTTTTGGCACAATCCATAGCAGAAATTGCAACTGAGGTTGAACACTTGAGCTTATGAACAGTACAATGTCTCTCTATCCCTCTTTCTTTCCTTTTTTCTTGTTGGTTTCTTTTTTGTATTTGAACAAAAGTTTCTTTAGAATCCTCAGGTGGTAGTGCTCAACTTCATGATGCATTCTGTTTGTTATTGATTAACATCCACTAAAAAATTTATTTTTACGAATCTCCAAACAGAGACATATTCCACTTTTTCTTCTTCTATTGTTACATATATTTAATAGATATTTGCCAATGATTAGTTGATAAAATTCAATGATATTGTCCCTTAACTTGGACTGATATTAAATATTATTACTGAGGAAGTGCAAAAGAAATTACTGATTTTTTGATTAACTTAGTTATAACTATATATGTAGGGTCGACTGAAAATTGCGGACTTTGGATGGTCTGTACAGTCAAGAAGCAAGAGACTCACAATGTGTGGAACTTTGGATTATTTAGCGCCAGAAATGGTGGAGAACAAGGCTCACGACTACGCAGTTGATAATTGGACTTTGGGTATCCTTTGCTATGAGTTCCTTTATGGTGTCCCTCCATTTGAGGCTGAGAGTCAAAGTGATACATTTAGGAGGTAGGGTAGAGATAATAGTTTTAGAATTTTAGTGTGATTACTTTGGAAGAAAATTATACCATAAGTTGTGTTATTTTTAGTTTGATAAGTTGTATTTGGATGTACTAGGATAATGAAGGTTGACCTGAGCTTCCCTTCCACCCATTGTGTTTCTACAGAAGCCAAAGATCTCATTCTTCGGGTATGTTTGGTCATGGCTGTTTTCATATTTATATCTGGGTGTAAAGTAGTGCTATCATTTGATAGGTATAATTGCATTCTTGAAACTGTAATCTGAAAATATGTGCAGCTTCTGGTCAAGGACTCCTCAAAAAGGCTCTCTCTTCAGAAGATAACAGAGCATCCTTGGATAATCAAGAATGCAGATCCTACAGGTATCTGTAATAAGTAGCATTTTAAACTACAGAGGTGATTCTGCCATGGTTTTGAGGAATCAACATTGTTGAATTCTGCATCTAATGGTGTCCCCCCTTTCTCTCTCTCAATGCACCCTCCATTATCCCTTCATATTTTACACTGCTCTGAGAAGTGAGAAGCGTTGATTTGCAAACCCAAGCATTGAGGTTCATGCATTATACCGTTTATATATGATAATTCGATGTTCTTTCTATTGCTCATGGTAGGTTTGCAACTATGGATTTATATCTAGAGATTAGATCACAGGATCGGCTACATACGTTGTTGCATTTAATTAATCTATATTGTTATTGGGTCTAATTAATCTATCATTCCAAGTGTAATGACAAATTGCCCATGCCGGTTTATTTTAATATTTGTAATGGTTCAGCTTTTCAATGGTTTTTGTGGTCTACAGCCTAGTTGCAATGTCCTATGAACTGCAAACTTTTGATTATTGCTCAGGTGGGAGGTGGAATATAATTGCAACCACTGTTTTTTATCAACTATACTAGCACCTATTTAGCATATTATTCAAGAAGCCAATCATTGCATGATATGACTCTGCCTATTGACTATCTTAAGTAGATGTGCTGCCTTTCCTTCCATATACAAGCTTGAACTATACGATTTTGGGCAAGTTTTAGTTCTGAATATATCCAAAATAAAATAATAATAAAATCCAAATTGATGTTTCTACAGTTCTTCAAAGATTCCCAAAAATGTTTGAAGAGGATCTCTAGGCATCCTAGAGATAGGTTCAATAATTTTGGAACAGGAACAAAATGACCTATACTGTTGTGATATCAGTTTTCTTAGGGTTTATGTGGAACACATTCTAGGACTAAACTGAGTAATAAAGCCGTGTTTTGCATCTCTATTGAGAATTAATTTCATAGCTTTCTATGCATAAAATGCATTTAAAAAAAACGATGGGTTGTTTTTAAGGAAATCTCTATTGATGCGTGTGATTAATGAATGATTCTTATATGGGTTTTGTATGCTTTGGGGGATCTATTGGTTTATAAATTAATGGCTAGAAAATTGTTTTCATTCCTTGAAAAAGTCCATTTACTTGTTCCTAAGTTATTGAAAGGGTTACACTTTTGTCCTTAAAGAAATTAAGAAAGATCTTATTTCATTCCTAAATCATTGAAAAAAAAAAATTCGGCCCTAAACTATTCAAAAAAGCTCTTTAGAAAGTTTAGAAATGAAAATTCAACTTTTTAAAGTTTAGGGACAAAAAAAGAAATTCATACAAACTTTAGGGACAAACAAGATTTTTTACTTTATAAATTAGAGTGTTTGTTTTCTATTTATTTTCTTATTGCATATTCAATGGTGCTTGTGGAATGTCTGATGGAGGATGATTAATTGTGAGAGACCGTGCCCCCGGTCTATTTTTATAGGAATGTTGGGTCAAATTCACGTGAATGGGTGGAATCGTGTTATTGCCTCTCAAAGTGGAGGTTTGACTAGTTATATTTTTCCCTTTAGATTAAGAGTTTTACAATGGAGTCGCCACTTATTTAATTATTGGAAAAATAAGAAAACTATAATTGAAAAATTCATCATTTTATTAATTTGAAATTGAATTTACATTGATCATAGAAAAATTACATGACTTTGGTCCTAGATACAATTTAAGATAAAGTACATGGCTTTGTTTTCTAGTTACAATCTAAAAATCAAAAATTACATGGATAAGCATTTGATCTACTAACCCTTGATCTAAGCTTGGAGGTTATGTTACAAGATGGGAAGTTGTTAGGCACCCACCTTACCCGGTGAAACCGGTCTTCTAGACTATGATGACCAACATTCATATCACATCATCCAATATGTTATCAATTAATTTGCATGTTGAATTTAAAGTGTGTGCATGTGATAAACCTTAATTTAATTTATTAAGCATTTCATTTGGATTAAAAAATAAATTCTAGTGAATGTGTGTGGATGGTGATAACCTAAATTCAAGGATTTGAAAGAATTATTAAATAAACATGTTTTTCATATTTTTGATGTGGATTTAAAATTAAATCTAGTGATATGCATGAACATATGATAAACAACCAAGAACATGTGAAGAAAATATAAAAACAATTAAGAACATTCAAACATATTCAAGGGAATTATCATACTTTAATATTAAATTCTCATCATAGCAACACAAAAAACAAATTAAAGAAATGGATTATACCTTCATGCAAGATTCATATAGTGGAGGAGACTCTTGGTAGAGGTCCTAAGGGTGGAGGAAAAGAAAAGTTAGGAGAGTAAGAATGAGTCTCACTCAATACCTTGAGTTTTAGGAAGACCAAGATATGACAAGACTACTCAACTTCATTAGAACTCAAGAGAGGGGAAGAGAGGGGAAGAGAGGGGGGTTTTTGTTTTGGAATGAAGGAGATGAGAGATTTATATAGTAGTGGTGGAAGAAATATGAATGGAAGGTCATTTAATGAGAGTTGATAAAAAATCATGAACCTAGACCTCATTTTAGCCTTTGGGGAAATCTAGTGCATTAAATGTGGAGATTAATGAAAATGAGGAACAAGCAAAGTTTGGTTTTCCCGTAGCTGCTATAACAGCCTGTAGAGTTAATTTCGAAAAATCATATCTGACTCAATTATGATCGGAATTGTCTCATTCTTGTGCTCAAATTGAAGCCTCGGATGTCTAGTTTCTGAGAAAATTAACCTCATTCACAGATTCAAAATATCATGAGAGATATCGATGAAATGGTGAGCAGAGGTCATTTGTTAGAAAATGGTTTCAACACAATTAACATTAATAGGTCCCAAATTAGCTCCCAATTAACATTAAATGGCTCCAATCACTCCCATTTCAGACTTAATTGATTCCAAATTTACTCTAATTAAAAGATAATTGCACAAATTACTCATTAAATAATTAATGTTTAACTATTTAGTTAATTATGTGTGTGCAACCCTACCATAAAATGTAGTCCTAACCAATCAAATTATGATATATCATCAATCTCAAATTGATTATACTTAGAGCAATTACATCAACTGGTGGAAAAGATTCCGTCTATTTTACACAAAAAACCTACTTTTTCTATTTTACACCATCACTTTTACAAAACACCCACATCAGTTTATCTATTTTACAAGAAATTTCAATAAAATATTCATTCTTTATCAATTTTTTATTATTTTCCATAATGGTCATACTTTTTTAATTTAAACTTATATTTTAAGTAAACAACCAACACCAGTGGCTCGGCCAATGGAGCCGCTTGTGGTGGAGGTCAAATGGCCAAACCGCCGAAATAGTGGCTTCGGCGAACGCCACCGAAATAGTGACTCCGACGAACGCCGCCGAATTTTTTTTTTTTTTTTGACCCAACGGTCATAATTTTTAAATTTATATCCACCAGTCATAATTTTGAAATTCAAATAGTAAATTCAAACCTAAATGTCATTTTTTTAAACTTTAAACCCAATGGTAAATTCAAACTTAATGGTCAAATTTTTGAAATTTAAACCCATTGGTAAATTCAAACCTAAATGTCATATTTTTTAACTTTAAACCCAATGGTAAATTCAAACCTAAAGGTCATATTTTTTATACTTTAAACCCAATGATAAATTCAAACCTAAATGTCAAAATTTTGAAATTCAAACTCAAGTCACATTCTTGCTCTATAAATATGACCATTTTCTCTCTAATTTCCATACACTTCTACAAAATTATCTCTTCCATTCGGTTTTTGTTCTCTCTCTTAATGGATTCCCATTATGACATTGATTTTATTTTTCCAAATGATGAGCCTCCATTTGACTCATCTTCTGATGATGATGAGGTGGAACTTACTCTAGCTATTGCCATAGAAGAATTAAACAATGAAGGAGCATCAACATCACGTCGTCATTCTGTTCAACCTCGTAGGTTTATCTAGCGTAATCCTTTGCAAGGTCATGACAGGCTTTTCCATGATTATTTTGCTGAAACACCAGTGTATCCTCCTAATGTATTTCGAAGGAGGTTTCGAATGAGTCGTTCTCTTTTTCTACGTATTCATTCAAGAGTTGAAGCTACTGAACCATATTTTGTTCAAAAAAGAAATGCGGCTAACACACTCGGGTTGTCTTCCCTTCAGAAGATGACCGTCGCAATTAGAATGCTTGCTTATGGAGTGTCGGCTGATTTCATGGATGAATACTTGAGGATTGGAGTCACCACTGCAATAAAAAGCTTTAAAAATTTTGTCAAAACGGTAGTTTCAATCTTTTCTAAAGAGTACTTGAGGTCACCAAATGACAATGACATTGCAAGGTTGTTAGCGGTTGGCCAACACCGTGGATTTCCAGGAATGCTGGGGAGCATCGACTGCATGCATTGGAAATGGAAGAATTGTCCAAGTAAGTGGAAATGTCAATATATTGGTCATACCCGTGATCCAATGATAATTTTGAAAATTGTGTCATCATATGAACTTTGGATATGGCATGCATTTTTTGGGTTATCAGGGTCTCACAATGACATCAATGTCCTAGAGTGGTCTTCTGTATTTTCTGAGCTTGCTGAAGGGCGTGCTCCTCCGGTTAATTACTCGATAAATGGTAATGACTATTCGATAGGGTACTATCTTGCAGATGGTATATATCCATCATGGGCAACATTTGTCAAAACAATTCCAGCACCACAAGACCGTAAAAGACAACATTTTGCTTCCGCACAAGAGGCGGCAAGAAAGGATGTCGAATGTGCATTTGGAGTACTTCAAGCGCAATTTGCAATTGTGCGTGGGCCTGCATGTTTTTTCCACCTTGAAACGCTTAAGGACATTATGATGGCATGTATAATATTGTATAATATGATCATTGAAGATGAGCGACATACTTACCTTGGAGCAAATGACTTTGATTATGATCAAATCGATAATAGTGGACCCGAACCGGTGTCATATAATCCCACTTATAACCTTATGCAGTTCATTTAACGCCATAATTCCATTAGAGATAGAGGAATTCATTCTTAACTTCAAACGGATCTCGTTGAGCATCTATGGCAACTACAAGGCCAGTCGTAGGAATTTGGAATTCTAATTTTCTAAGTATTACTACTTTTATTTAATGTGAACCTTCATTGGACTTTGAAATTTACTAAGTTTAATATTAGAATAAAATTTGCAAATTGCATTCCTTTGATGTTCTATGAGATTATTTATTTGAATTAGTGAAATGAAGGAATGCGTCACAGCTTCAAAAGGCTTGTGATGTGTGTATTTGCTTTCCTATAATGCCAAGAAAGATTGGAAGTTTGTGGATTATAAATGGAGACAACTGGAGGCCACAATAACGTGGCTCTAATACCATGGAGAAACAAAAGAGACAAGAAAGTACAAAATAAAGTTCTAGATAGAATCTCTGTACAACATAAAACGTGCTATATATATGCTGACAATGAGAGGGGAAAAAAAAGAGTAAAAAAGATATCAAGAAAATAAACCACTTATCCAAAACAGAGACATTGTTTCACCCACTTATCAAGAAAATAAACCACTTATCCAAAACAGATAGAATCTCAGATAGCTCTTTGCTTACACTCGCAAAACAGAGACATTGCTTCACCCAAAACAGAATGACAAGAATATAATCACAAATTAAATTGATTAATCAAGTACTATTGTCCGTGCACAATACAAAATTTACAACATTGCATCTATTTCCTTACACAAGTGAAGATTACAAAAATATATCTAACATGATTAGAGATTGAATAATCATGTTCCTTGCACAAGTGATACTACAAAAGAGATGTCTAACATCAAATCATCTATGTCAACTATGTGATAGTATCTTTGCACTATACAAAAAATTATTTAATTAGATATTGTCAATAATAATATTCAAATTATGATGATGATGGAAATTTAGACCTTAACCTCTCCAAGATTTCTAAACGACGTAGGCAAATGTATTCTTTTTGCTCAGGATCCATGGTTCTTGTATCTTTCATCATAATTTCATCTTCCGCTTTCCTCTTTTCTAGTTTATTCTTATCTTCCTTGATACGAATCAACTCTCTTCCTTCTTCGGATGCAATGTGCATGAACTCTCTTCGTTCTTCTAATGCAATGCGCATACTTTCCTTTTTCTCCTCATGCATTCTCCTCTTTTCTTCCTTGATTTCGTTCAATTGGAAGGAAAGTATTGAGACCACGTCATCACAATTCTTTCTTTTCTTTAATTTCTCCTTCTCAGCCTTCTTGCCTATAGGTCTCTCCAAGGTTTCGCCGGAGTTCATCTCATCATTATCTTCATCTAGATTTATTGAGCTTGCAAAAGTATGACAAGATTGTGTGGTTGGCTGTCTAGTGCAGACCTTCAAATTATCTCTTTGAATCAACCACTTAGCTTCATTCCTCAAAATTCTCCAACAATGTTCCAATTAAAATGCATTTTTGCTATTTTCTTTATACATAGTTTTTGCATCTTCAATCTACAAAAGTAAAAAAATTTAAAATAATGAGAATCATAAAACTAAAAGTGCATTGATATACAATACATATTAGATGTTGAGTCGAAATATCTTGTCATGCTCAGTTTTACCACTTTCATTTCGGTTCTCAATTTGAGCCAAGTATCCACAAAACTTGTTGGTCTCCCTTTGAATTGTTGACCACCGACTACATAAAGAATCCTTGGAGCGGTTAAATTTCTTGTCATTGTGGAAGATGGACCAAATTCTATCTCAAAATGTTGTGTGTTTTTGGTCCATCGATGTCATGGCATTTAAGCTAACATTGAGCCACACCGATACTAGCTTAATGTTGTCATCTACTGTGAAGTTGTTTCCCCGTTGACTTTTTTTAGTAGTTGATTTTTTTGCAATGGGGGGTGTAGATTGTCCCATTTCAACTTCAGGTGGAGATTGATGGACATTCACGTCTAAATGCGGAGTAGACATCAAAATACTACTATCAAAAGACTCAAAACCTTGTTCCTTGTCTTGTAAAATGTCAAGGAAGAAGGGATTTTGTGAGTCCATCACCTAACAAACACCAAAGTAATTTAGAAGCAACACTAATAAGCAACACCAAAGTAATTATCAGGTACCAAAAAATCCACATGTGCAAAAAGTATATGTCATCGGTTGATCTAATTATCACACTTTATAATTAACAACAAGTAATGATACCAAGTAATGATACCTGTTCTGACTAGCAAAAAGTATATCCCTGTTCTGACTAACAAGTAATGATACCAAAAAGGGAGAAAGCAACCCAACCGATTACACAACAGCTGGATTAAACCAGCTATAGTTTAGAGGCATTTGACATGCCAAGTTAGCAATTGACCAAACAGAATTAACAACAAGCTTAGGCCACTTTTTAACCGGGGTAGTACAACCTATATTGGCAGTAACTAATATGATCTCCAAGCATTTTATAATTCATGATCAGAGATGTTCCAAATCAGCAACATGTATACAATATGACCAATTTGAATGAGAACAAGAATTTCCATAAGAAACTAAAACCTAAATTGCAAACCCTGTTCTGACTAACAAGTAATGATACCAAAAAGGGAGAAAGCAACCCAACCGATTACACAACAGCTGGATTAAACCAACTATAGTTTAGAGGCATTTGACATGCCAAGTTAGCAATTAACCAAACAGAATTAACAACAAGCTTAGGCACTAAGTACACATCACAACAAAGTCCATTTTGGTTCAAAAAATCTAAATCAGCTAGCCTGGTCTGTTGCAGCCAGTTTAAGGTCTTCTTGTGCTGAAATAGATGGACTAATTTTAATAGTTAACACTAGTACCTGGCAACAACATTAAGAAACAGATTACTTAGGATTGCCTGTATAGATCCTAAAATTGGCCAATAAGCTAGCGAAAGCATCAATATAAAAAATTTTCAATACAACAAAATTAAAGCTTTTAGTAAACAAATGAGCAAAGATTCCCATATATAATTGGACATACACTCATACATAATGCGTAAGTTCCAGTGACAGGCTACTGATTAAAAAAAAAAAATCTTGCAAATTTAATTAGCAATTTATTAATAAAACCAAAAAAAAAAAAAACCAAACCTGTTGGCGATGTTCATGAAAATTGGAAGAACTAGAATGTTGCATATTAACTCTGAAAAACTGAAAACCAACAACGATCTATCATAGAAAAAAAATTCCTCAATGCACAAACCCACCATGAAATAATGCATAAAAAAATTATATCCACTTCTAAGTTTCCTCAAGAACGTACATACCCTGTTCAAGCAGTCCGAAACAGGGGAGAAATAGGAATTCAGGTGTGTCCGAAGAATCCCCTAAAACCAAAAAAAAAATTGAAACAAGAAACCCTAAAAAAAAAATTAGTTTAGAGAAATTCCTAAGAATATTGCTTGAAACCGAAAAAAAAAAAAAAAAAAAAAAAAAAAAAAAAAAAAAAAAAAAAAAAAACCCTAAAATCTCAATGAGAAAAACTCATACCTTCTTAGAGAAAATTGCCCAAAGCCTGATAGAGATACCTCCAGATTGATTCACCATCCTCATGGTGCTGTAAAAACCCCAAATCGATCACATAATTTCCCGTGATGATGACAATGAGCAAGAGCTGAAAAGAACCAGAGGAAGAGAGAAGATGAGAGGATTAACTTAGGAATGAAACAGGGAGAAACAAGTTGCTCGGCGTGGGTGCTGCTCAGTGAGAGGAGAGAGAAAAAGTGTGCAAAAGGTGGTTTTTACACTATGCGAATATAACATTAAAATAATAAATAGGAGCGCTACAATTAGGCCTCGTCAATGGGCCGGGTCGGGTTGGGTTTTTACTTGGCCCATGGGTCTACTGGGCTGGGTTTAACGGGCCGTTGACTAGTCAATGGCCTGGGTCAGGCCATGCTGGATGGAAAAACCCTAGCCCATGGCCCTACCCATGGGCAATGCCCATTTGGGCTTTAGCAGGCTGGGCTAGTGAGGTGGGTTTAATGGGCTACCCATGGGCATTTTTAACAGGTCTTCAATGGGGTTATAAAAATTTAACCAAAAAAATTATAATTATATATTATTACAAACTATCAAATTGAACAATTAAATCTACTAAAAAGATTCTATTAAAAAAAATACTAAGACATACCTCTTAAAAAGGTACTAAAATAAGATTAATTAACTTTTATTGATAAGAATAAATAAGTACATTGAATTAAATATCAACTCTTAAAGAAACTATTTGAAGAATAAAATATCAATTCTTAAAGGAAATATATGAAGAATCAAATATCAACTCATTAAGGAAAGAATTTCTTCCAACCAACGGTAAGCTTTTTTTTTTTTTTTTTTCTTAAAGGAATTTCTACTATAATTGTAACTTGTAAAGAAAGAATTGGAATTTATCAAAGGAAAGAATGACTTTCTTTCCAGAGGCACAGAGGTAGGGCAACAGTCATCTTAGTAACTTTGTTTTAAAAATCAAAGCTACTAGACTAATACCAAAATATATATTTATTATGCATATTGTATCACAATCATTCCAAGTATTTAGTGGTTAGGTGTGTGGTCTTAAAGTTTTTATAATGTCTAAAGTTCAATCCCTCACCCACCCAACCCCCAAATTATTTTGTTATAAATTTTGGGCAATGAGTCAGGCTAACAGGTTGGGCTACTGGGCTAGGCTAACGGACCAGCCCACCGGGCGCTCATGGGTAAAGAAACCAACCCATAGTCTGTCCCATTGGGCTACTGGGCTGCCCACGGGCTTCAATATTACTGGGCTGGGCTGCCCATTAGCCTGGTGGGCTAGCAGGCTACTGGGCCAACCCATGGGTCATGGGTTATTTGATAACCCTTAGCTATAGTAACCGTGTATATATGCACGATTACTGTAGCAATTGTGCAAAAATGCACAATTTTGCACCCACTGATG
This sequence comes from Quercus lobata, assembly GCF_001633185.2. Classification (NCBI taxonomy): domain Eukaryota; kingdom Viridiplantae; phylum Streptophyta; class Magnoliopsida; order Fagales; family Fagaceae; genus Quercus; species Quercus lobata. The sequence goes on along the minus strand of NC_044908.1, from coordinate 22,618,766 downwards.
TGGGTGCTTTTTTGGGCCAAATTGTGTAAAAGGACTACCTTTTTCCATTTTGCACATTTATACATGATCTGATGTAATTTCTCTTATAACCAATTGAAATCAATTGTTCATAATCACATATAGTCGGACTCAATTTGTGATAGTGCATCTCAACCATTAAAACTTGATTTGATGATAACTTTCAATCTGATGGTCCGATTAGGGCTCATGACCAGTCGATTTGATCGTTACAACATCATGTGGAGTAACTATTTAAGACACATATTTCCATTAAGACAGTATTAGTTTCTTCATCATATCGGAAAATGTGTCTGTAGTAAGAGAGCTTGATATGCCAAAAATTTTGGTTTCTAGCAGGTATAATTTTCACTAACATATGAAAATAGAAATGGATAAGTGAGATAGTGACATGGATTTTCTCCATTATTTTCAATTTTTGTTGTCTCTATGATATGAAATGGATATGAAAGTGTTTTTATATATGATATCTTTCTCTTTTTATTCATATCAGAATGTGGTATAGGAGCATACCAATTATAATTTTGTATAAATGAAGACATTTTGGCTTCCTCTCTACACGAGCACATCAATTGTAATTGCCTAATTCTCACACACACAGTTATATATAAAGGGGGAAACTAGGATACAGATGGGGCCTAGGTACAATGGTGATGTTTTATTGTAATTTGCTAGGGAGTATGATAGCTTGCCCTATGTGCAAGGGACAGTCCCTCATGTTGTTTCAGTTGTCATGTGTTGATTTAGAATGAGGTTTTAGGTTAGTGACCTTTGTGATGAGGGTGTGTTTTCCTTGCTACTTGTTTCTATTGAGTAAAACTTTGTATATATAATATTAAAGACATGTGAATACTTGGGAAAGTAGGTGTAGAGTTTATTTGAGGTTGACACTAATGATCTAGTTGATGTAAAGCACCTCGTCTCACTCACCCCATTAAAGTCGCAACCTGAGAAAGTAGGTGTAGAGTTTTGATGATGACAATCATGATGTCAATAGGTGTAGACGTAGGAGTACTAGCTCAGTTAGTGGTCCACGTTGTAGACGTTGTGATGGGGGCTAAAATGGGAAATTAACCCTGATTTTCAAACATTATAATTAGTATGCCACATTTTCAAACTATATTTTTTACTAGCATCTCGAGTTTAAGAGGCTCGATTTAGGGCCTATAAATCGAGTCTTAAAGACTCGATTTTCATGGGTTGATCATGTCTAATGTGGCATTTTTTCCACGTATCGACTACCTAGAAATCGAGTCTGTAAGACTCGATTTATATAATGTTTCAGCACGTGTTTGATGGATTCCGTTCCTTATTATTATCTTCATCATCTCACATTTTCTTACCCAGCAAAACATTTCTTGGTGCTACTATCAGAGCAGGAGCCGCCTTCCAAGAACATCAAGCCTTGGACGACGAGGTCGCAGCAGCGCGACCCAGGTCGCAGCAGTGCGACCCAGGTCACAACACGCGACCCAAGTCACAGCGCGCGACCTCTTTCTCTCTCTGATCTGATGGCTGGTTGTTAGGGTAGATTTGGTTGGATGTTTTGTACTGGCTGATCTTTGATCTGTGTTTGTGTTTTGTACTTGCTGAAATTTCATGAAATTTCATCTTTTTAGTCTGAATGATTTAAAGAAAAATTGAGTCTTTGAGCGTCGATATATAAATCGAGTTTCTAAGACTCGATTTCCAGGTGGACAAATTGCCACCTCGAACCCGATCAGAACATGAAAACCGACCCTCAAAGACTCGATTTATAGTCCAAAATCGAGCCTCTTAACCTCAAGATGCTAGTAAAAAATATAGTTTGAAAACGTGGCTTACTAATTATAATGTTTGAAAATCAGGGTTAATTTCCATTTTTCTCCTTGTGATGGGAAAGAGACTACTATAGGTAAGATTGATAAAACAACTGGTAAACTTTGTGACGCTCTTTTAGCTGAAATTGTTAGGGACATGGCTCAGTCCTATATAATTTGTCATTGTATCTTAGAGCACAAGTTGGATGAAGTAACGAAAGGTTCAACAGAATACATGAGTGCATTGTTGTTGTTCCCAGATCCCATTAACAGAGAGGTACAGATGACTTCGCAAGGCTCGAGCTCTTATCTTAGAGTCGGTTGGAGTTCATGCAAACCACGACATCCTCCTAGCCTCCTACTCCAGAATTTCCCACAAATTTCCCAACAAGCTCTGGAATTTACCATCCAAACTATGTATTGCCCAACACACAGCTCCATCATTATGATAGTGGTGCTCAACAAAGACAACCGAGTGCTCATACATTTCATAATTAACATCACTCATCCTCTGACTTAGATAATTTTTGAAATTTGTATCTGAGTGATTCTCATTTTGGTGCTAACATTTCTGTATTGATGGTTACGTGGGTATGCATAGTAGTAGTTGAGATATTCTTTTTATGATATTGCATAATTATGTTAAATGCCAATAGGTATGGCTGAGGCACTTATTTGCCTGTAGAGCTGGCCCCATGGTATTGTACATGGATAGGAGTAGAAAACAATGGTAGATGGTTTTATAGATGTCCAATGTATATGGTATTCTACATTTTGAAGCCACTATTATGAATGATCAATAATTTGTATACATTGTGAAATTGGGGAAAGTGTTTTGCTTGCTTCATTGTACAATATCACAATAATAGTTTAATTTGGATCATAGAACTAACGGTCATTTTAGGACACGTACATCACATTGGTCACACGTACACATGATGCAAGTACATCATATTAAATTTCTCGTAAGGGGAAACAAAGGTGGAATACTTGTTATTCAGCAACAAAAAAAGAGGTGGATATTGCTTCTTGTGCATTACTAATTTCACTAACATTATGTATTTTTGTTGTTATTATTTCTGTTATAAATGGTGATTTTATTTTAAGTAAATACTAGTCGCTAACCCGTGCGATGCACGGGAAAGTTCTTAGAAATACTAAAATTTTCCAATTAAGGAGTGGTCAATCTAGTGAGAAAATGAATGTCACTATTAATGTTTTTGGAGGGTTGAGAGAAATTTAGTTAAGATAAATGGACATTTTCACTACGGATTTTAAGGAATAAGTCACACAAATGGTTAATTACAATGGTTAATTACAACACTAATATTCAAAGGAACACACATAATTCATTAGAATGTAAAGGATTTGAGTTGGTGAGCCAAGGGGTGTGTGTGTGTGTGTATATTTAGTGATCTTGTCTCATATTTCTTAGTCTACCGACAAAATTTTGAAAAATAATATGATGTTTAAACATTGGTTATTGCCTGCACAACAAAAAAGGTAAAATTTCAAATCAAAATATTACATATCACGTCTAAAAGAAACAATAACAAAAAGTAAAATTATACGACATGCACTTATAACAAAAATTTATAATATTTGAAGAGTTTTGCAAATCAACTCAACAAAATCTTATTAAATTGGTCAGGGATAGCTTCACTAACTATATTTTATCAATATAAATAACTATTTTCATAAGACTTTTGTTTAAATTATCATACTAAATATAAGAAAACAGGTGCAAGCATATTGTTGTTGAATCTACACTGCATCCCAAAGAGTTTCTCTTTGATTGCTTCGTTCTTCTCTGGCTATACAGCGAAAGCTCCCCATCATAACGTTCCTGCCCAGTAAAACTTTGCAGACAAAGGCAGAAACTATAGTACATATACAATATATCTTACTCCCATATTCATGTGCTAAATGGTCTTGCTTTAATATATAACATAATAAGGATTTGTGTCAATACTAATATGCTACAAACCTAATGTAGATTTTGCTCTCATATATTTTGTGCCTTAGTGACCAAATTCACAAAAGTCCCATCCAGTAGTTTAGGCTATTGTTTCCATGTTTTGAAAAACAGAACCTAATATTTATTGAAAAAGGAATGAAATAAAAAAATAATTAAAAATCACAAAATAAAGAACCAAAAATCAAGAACATAGAGGGAGATTGTTGGAAGCAGAATTAACGAACCTAGCATGAATTGTGAAGAGTCAATTGGTAAGATTTTAGACTCGATTAGAAAGGAAGCAACTCTAAAAGTTGAAGCTCGCCAAGCTCTCTTGCATTGTTTTTGTACCTCCTGAGGTACGGATACCAAGGGTTTTATTTATAACTGCTAAAAATGTTATAGGATTTCCAAAATATCTATTCATTTCTTTATTGTTACTATTATTATTCTAGAAAGTATGGTTCAAACATGGATGGAATTCTTTCCCACAAGAATTCGATATATTTTGAAGAAAAATAGCCTTTTACCTTCCACAGCCTTAGGGTGTTATCTTTAGAAGTAGCAGCCACAATGATATCTTCAACACCTGTATATAGAGAACAACTTTAACATTGATAGTGTAAAGAAGTAGAGTCACTGAAACATTTACCATTTGAAAGAAATAGATATCGGCGAACAAAGAATAGATGAAAAAAATATCTTCAGAAACTAAGTAGGATTAAAAAATGAAAATTATTACCAAATTGCTTCAGACATACAAAGTTCTTAAACAATTCAAGCCATATAGGTCCCAAGTTCAAGTGAAACAGTTATTTTTGGCATTTCTAGGAAGTAACAATGGAGAGAGAAATACCCTTTCTTTATCTCAGATTTAGGCTTCTTATAAACTTCCTTTTCCTCTTTTTCTAACAAAGACAGTACCACCTTAACAAAAACAGTTCCCATGAATCAAAATTCCTAAGCAAATCTAAATATCCCCATAAGCAGAGCACTCAACAATAGGAGTGTAGGACTGCTATATTAATAGGAAATATTTTCCTTAAAGTGAAAGCTTATCTGAAAAAATTCAGTGAAGCCTTCTCATTGAAGTTAAGATTCAAAATAACTTTCAGAAAGGATGGAAAGTTTTCTATTAGATTTTTTTCCTTGTACTTCCTAAGTGATGGAAAGTTTGGTTTAGACATTTTTACAAATGCTTTGGGGAGCAAATAACATAGTCACCAACCAAAATCTTCAACTTGTAGTACAACTTTAAACAAAATACAAATGTATATAAATAGTTACTAAGTATTTAACATCTAACCACTGTAATTTATCACACACACAATGAAGAATACAAAAAAATTCCAATACCAAGAGTAATATAAACAAAGAGAAAGTAAGTAAAACACAAAAAGGACACTCACAATGTGGTTCATGTGGGTGTGAGAGATGCAAATGAAGTCTTGCTGTATCGCCTGCTAGGGACAATGACCAATATTGAAAGCCAAATTAGGAGTATGCAAACTTATGCAGGTTTTGTGGCATGCAAGCACCACAAATTTCCACATCTTCTCTTCCTGCCCTTATAGATGAAAAGTAGCTATTCATAATTATGAGGTTGTATCACAGGAACAACATCCTCTCCAATGATAAGTAAATGGTGTTATTCAATTTTCTCTCTAGAAAGACTTTAGGTTTGAATTCCTATAATCCATTTATTGTAAACCCCAAAAAAAGGAAAGAACAGTTTAGGGCATCTAAGATTGGTTCAAACATTGCGTGAATGTGTACCTAACATGAACAAAGGTCTTCTTCAATAACTAATAAAATAAAAGTAATAAACCCTCCCTAGAAAACGATTTAAGAAGATGATGCTAAAATCATTAAATCAACAAATTTGGTCAACTAACAGAGTTAGCAGCTTCAACTAAACTTGAACAAATCAAACCTAAAAAATAAGAGAGACATATTGAAACAGCACTGAGGCCAATATTCATTCATAATTCATTTACTAACCCAAAGCAAAACCAAAAAAAAAAAAAAACAAATTAAGAAAATTAAGATTAATAAAGACAGATTCAGGGGTTAACCCACCATGACAGCAACAAAGTCAGAATCGCCTTTTAAAAGGCTCGCACGGCAGAATCTTCTTAACTTTCCCCTCATTTTCTTGTGTATTTAACACCAATAACCTAGAGGTTAGAGGTCAGTTCGTGTTTTGTGTTTTTCAGGGAAAAGATGGAGGCTGAGAGAAAGTTGAAGAAGAAGCAGATATCTTTGATTTTGCATGGGTTCAACCTTAATCAAAACCAATTATCCAAATACTTAAATTAAAGAAAATCAAACCAAATCCAAGTACCTAAATCTAAGATAACGAAAATTAAATCATATACAACACCAATTTTCTTGTTTAAAAATACCTGCACTTAGCTATGGCGATATATGACGGTGGCCGGAGGCTGGCACTTTTTGCCACTGAAGGAGTGAGAGAGTGCCCATGGGCTATGATTTAGGGATTTTGAGAACTGAGAGAGGTAGAGAGAACGGCAAAGAAGAAAGGGTATTTGGTCTCTCTGGAGTGGGTATAAAACCTAAAATAAAAGGAAAAATAAAAGAGTGGGAGACCGCAGAGCATCAACTGAGAGAGGCAGCAGAGCATCAACTGAGAGAGGCAGAGAGAACGGCAAAGAAGAAAGGGTATTTGGTCTCTCTGGAGTGGGTATAAAACCTAAAATAAAAAGAAGAATAAAATAGTGGGAGAACGCAGAGCATCAACTGAGAGAGGCAGAGAGAACGACAAAGAAGAAAGGGTATTTGGTCTTTCTGGAGTGGGTATAAAACCTAAAATAAAAAGAAAAATAAAATAGTGGGAGAACGCAGAGCATCGGGTTGGGTTTTAAAAAAAGTTTTATTATTATTATTTTTTTTAATATTATGCTGACGTGGAAAATTGTGGAAGCTTCAAAAGCTTCGGTTTTATATATATATATAGATTATCAACTTTATGCATCATATAACATTTTTATTTCTTGGATTTTATATAATGGATGAAAATTTAAAATGCATGTCCATTTTTATGTGTCAAATCTAGGATTTTTTTGATTGGGCTAACTACTACTTTTTCAATTGTCTTCGTTGAGATAGGATCATGCAAGTTTTATTACTTAAGATAGAATTCTGAGTAAGATTTTTATAAGTTCTCGAATGAAAATAATTCTATCTAGTTAAATAAACTAGGGGTAATTACATTCTTTTCCCTTGAGATTTGAAAAAATGACATTTCACCCCAAATTTGAAGGAAAATACACTTTCCCACCTTGACATTTGATTAATGAATTTATAATTCAATGGAAATTTTTATTGAATACAGATACTAAAAAAAAAATAGAGTAAGGTTCTATTAGTAATAGAAAAAAATTTAATGATATTTGATATATATATATATACCAAATTTTATTAAATTAATATGCTTAGGCAAGTATCTAAATTTCTAACTATTACAAATTGCGATTTGACTATTTCGTCATAAAACATCTTCTGCATTTTCTTTTATTGTTTTGGACAGCAAAAACACAAGTTAACTAAGGTAAGTGTGCATTTGCCTAGGAATGAACGCGTGTTTTGCCTTTTTTTGGCTGGTCCCATGACACTATTTATATACCAACCAACCCCCAAAAAACGCAGCAACAATGTTTTATGGTTTAAAAATTATTTTTCTACAATGTTTTCAGTAATAAATTTTCAGTTTTCGGCAAAATAAACAATATTCAAACAGGCCCTAAAATTAACATAACATGGGGGACAATGTTTTCCACCTTTTCAAAGTGGAAAAAAAAAAGTGAGACATTTTCCGAAATGTTCATACTAAAGTATAAAAAAGAAAGAATGAAAATGATATGATATTTAAGAGAATGAAATTGAAATAATGGATGTGGGGCCCAATAATTTAAGGGTCAGGCCCAGTTGCTCTTGGAAAATCCGAAGGCCCAAGCCGAGGAGAGCTGTGGCCCAAGCTCTACAATACAGAGCACAAAACAGTTTTGGGAGGCAGCCGAGGACAGTTCAGTCCTCGGCAGATCCAGAATCCCACCGGAATAAAGGGGTAAAACTGGTATAGGAACGAATTTGTAAGGAGATCCAAAATATCTTGGGGGAAGTTATCCTTACTACCCTTCCAGATAAGACTCTGCACCTGACAGAGCCGTACTCTGCAGCCTTATCAACCATCCCCAACAATTCTGGGATTAGACTGATGGGACAAATATCAGTCTTGTAAAGATTGACCCTACACGTGGACGAAGGACAGTTAACGCAGACGAGTATAAAAGAAGAAAGTAAGTAAATCGAAAGGGGACTCCCATTCCACCTCCAAAAAAGGGAGACGATCTGGGTGAGAACATCTCAACAACACCTGAGATTACAGAAAAAACCCATCGTCGGGTAACCGGGGTAAGACCCTAATGGTCCTCGGATCAAGTCCGAGGAGGCCCATCCCATAGGATGCGATGCCGTAGGGCTTAAACGTTCAAGCCCAAATCCTTTTTCTACACGAATTCCTCTAAAACCAGGACCGGGCACCGCCCCGTGACCAACGGCTAGCTTTTCAAGCCCACTCTCTACAAATCATATTGTGAGGGATCTTTCATGCGCGAGCCCAACATCCTTATTGGGCCGCCAGAGAATTGTGTCCTTACAATTGGCGCCGTCTGTGGGAAAGCTTGCGCGTTGGCGCAGGTGGCGGTGGAGTCAGCTCTCTAGCAAGCAGAAATTCCTGGGGCTTCCTCCGACTCCGGCGACATACAGTTGTTGCTCCGGCATAAGCTTCTGCTAGGGGCTACGCCTTACAGTGCCAAGGGCGCGGGCATCTCTAGGGGCTTCCGGCCTCAAGCCAACTTTCCCCGCCCTGGTATAGGGGCTTATGGTCGAAAAGTAAACCGAATAAAAGAAATTTTACAAGTTTTGGACAGAACCAAGGCCTTGCATGGTCCTCGGACTCAAGCCTATGGGGAAACCAAGTACATAAAAGAAATACAAGTTTTGGACAGAACCAAGGCCTTGCATGGTCCTCGGACTCAAGCCTATGGGGAAACCAAGTACATAAAAGATCATAAGTTTTGGACAGAACCAAGGCCTTGCATGGTCCTCGGACTCAAGCCTATGGGGAAACCAAGTACATAAAAAGATCATAAGTTTTGGACAGAACCAAGGCCTTGCATGGTCCTCGGACTCAAGCCTATGGGGAAACCAAGTACATAAAAAGATCATAAGTTTTGGACAGAACCAAGGCCTTGCATGGTCCTCGGACTCAAGCCTATGGGGAAACCAAGTACATAAAAAGATCATAAGTTTTGGACAGAACCAAGGCCTTGCATGATCCTTGGACTCAAGCCTATGGGGAAACCAAGTACCTAAAAAGATCATAAGTTTTGGACAGAACAAGGCCTTGCATGGTCCTTGGACTCAAGCCTATGGGGAAACCAAGTACATAAAAAGATCATGAGTTTTGGACAGAACCAAGGCCTTGCATGGTCCTCGGACTCAAGCCTATGGGGAAACCAAGTACATAAAAAGATCATGAGTTTTGGACAGAACCAAGGCCTTGCATGGTCCTCGGACTCAAGCCTATGGGGAAACCAAGTACAAAAAATAAACCTTACAAGTTTTGGACAGAACCAAGGCCTTATATGGTCCTCGGACCCAAGCCAATGGGAGAAACCAACTACTTGGATAAGAAGAGGTTTGAATTCCGTAAGATGGGCTACTTGATAAAAAAAATGTCAGGTTACTCCGTCCACGGCTTAAACACCATAAAAGGTTAAGGCCAACAAAGGTGTAAGGACGGTGGTGGGACGCCCCAATATTCAGTAGCCTAAGAGGGCTGTTCATTTGGCGGGTGATATGTCTTCAGATGGTTCTCACACGGCATCAAGCCTTCGGTTCTCTCCTCGGCTAGCATGGGTAAGTATTACTTTTCACTGGTCGGCCTTATTGTGCCAAGCACTTCTATTAAAGTTATGGAGTTATGGAAACATCTTTTTATTATTAAGTATCTTGGTCTTAGTCGTCATTGATTTAGATGCGATATTATTGAGCCGAGCAGCACTTGCAAATTTATAAAAACAAAGAGACAGAATATGCGAAATGAAATGACAATAATTTTTTATTAATACGAAAAATCATTACAACGTACAAAGAGGGGCTCAAACAAGCCTATACAAAATGTGAACTGCCTAAGCAACAATAACATCCGTAGTACAGATATGTAAACAGTCAGGCGTCTTTTAAACTCGTCTTCAAAGGTCTCTCCAATCTCTGCCTTAATGCTGCTCATGTTATGACAAGAACCTTCTTTGGAAAAAGATGAAATAGAAGAAAATAGTAAGGAAGAAATCAATGAAGAAGATGGAGGAGATGAATGAGGAAGATGGAGGACATGAGTAAAGAAGGAGGAGAAGAAGAGAGAAGAGATGAAAAGAAAGAAAGGGAGCAAAAGAGGGAGAAGAGAAAGCACCAGAATGGATCTGGTGCTGGGAAGACTGGGAAAGGAAGGCGGAGAGGGCCACCAGTGAACGAAGAAAGGAAGAAGCAGAGACACTTAGTCCCTGCCTCGGTCCTGACTCCTAACACGCTGGGCCCATACTAGGTGAGCTCATAAGAGAGCGGTTGGTTATGATGATGGGAGTTCTCGACTCAATCACGCCGAAAGTTGGACGTGATGAGTCCCTGCTTCGGATTTTGGCTGAAGGGAAGGTGAGACGAATCTTAAGTCTCCGCCAGCCTTGCCCTGACCGAGCCATTTCGAGTTTTATTAGAACACGGTGCTTTGAGGAGGGGTATGGTTCCTTCATCACTCGTTATGGTAAACGCATTCTAATTGGGTGTATTACAATGGGGTTAAGTGAACGCTAAGGGAAGCTAGGGGTTTCAGATCTCAGAAGGATGAGAGGGAGTCTGCACGAAAGTGATGGCCTCCTGCTTGCCTTCTTATAGGAAGGGCAAAACGAAGGAAATTAAATTCATTCAGATTTCCAAAAGGAATCTGAAGAATAAAGGTGTGTCCGTTCCACTTCCCCACCCCATCAGATGAGTCGTCGAACGCAAATTAGCCTCGTAAAGGGAAGTCATTAAAGGCGCATCTTGGACAGCCAAACGGCAGGAGGAGATTACGAAGGGATTAAAGGGAATACCTGGTAAACCGGCGAGTTTCCTGGACAGGTGGAAAACCGCCCACATTAAATGCAGGGCTGAATTAAATAAAGCCATACTGAAGGCCCGGGTTTACCAAAACCCTCATTTCCAACCAAGAAGTCGGGTAGCAGGGTTTTGAGGGGCTATTGTGGGGCCCAATAATTTAAGGGCCAGGCCCAGTTGCTCTTGGAAAATTCGAAGGCCCAAGCCGAGGAGTGCTGTGGCCCAAGCTCTACAATACAGAGCACAAAACAGTTTTGGGAGGCAGCCGAGGACAGTTCAGTCCTCGGCAAATCCAGAATCCCACCAGAATAAAGGGGTAAAACTGGTATAGGAACGAATTTGTAAGGAGATCCAAAATATCTTAGGGGAAGTTATCCTTACTACCCTTCCAGATAAGACTCTGCACCTGATAGAGCCGTACTCTGCAGCCTTATCAACCATCCCCAACAATTCTGGGATTAGACTGATGGGACAAATATCAGTCTTGTAAAGATTGACCCTACACGTGAACGAAGGACAGTTAACGCAGACGAGTATAAAAGAAGAAAGTAAGTAAATTGAAGGGGGGACTCCCATTCCACCTCCAAGAAAGGGAGACGATCTGGGTGAGAACATCTCAACAACACCTGAGATTACAGAAAAAACCCATCGTCGGGTAACTGGGGTAAGACCCTAATGGTCCTCGGATCAAGTCCAAGGAGGCCCATCCCATAGGATGCGATGCCGTAGGGCTTAAACGTTCAAGCCCAAATCCTTTTTCTACACGAATTCCTCTAAAACCAGGACCGGGCACCGCCCCGTGACCAACGGCTAGCTTTTCAAGCCCACTCTCTACAAATCATATTGTGAGGGATTTTTCATACGCGAGCCCAACATCCTTATTGGGCCGCCAGAGAATTATGTCCTTACAATGGAGTATAAAAAATGGTTTTCCATTAGCATTTTTATTTTCCTTTTAGTGAGCTTAGCGTATAGGATTTAAAATAAAATCACAAAAAAAAAAAAAAAAATTAAAGACAAACTTTGGTTTCTTTTACAAAATCGTCCAAAATTAAAAATGAAAAAGAGTGTTGATTTGGGTCCAAGAGTTTTGCTTGAGCGGTACCGCCCACTGTGACATCGGTGGGGCTCACCCAATCTACGAACTACGTTCAAAATCTTAAATCCCATCTCTACTGTACCATTCAAACGCCGCCGTACCAGGTCCACTAATGAAGGAAAAATGTCGGGCCCTTCTCAACATAAATAAAACGCAGCTGCATAATCTTGCCACGTGGCCACAACGTCAAATCTAAAATATCTGGGAAAATTTTTGAATTAAGAGAAAGTCAAGCTCAAGCGCGCAACGCCATGAAACATTAAAAAAAGAGAGTAATAATAAATCACGATTTTATACTACAAATCGAGGGTAGTGGTGATGGTGGTGGTCCCCACCATGTGGACGGTGGTTGATGAACCATAGAAGGAACAAAGTTAACATGCTCACCGGACCCATCCCCAAGCCTACGTCCTTTTCTTCTCCTTCAACACTATTTATAGTTACAAAAAAAAATCTAGCACCCAACCCAACTTGACACAATTTTGACTTATAAATTGCAAGTATTGGAGGGAAAACTAGTGACAAGTAGCCAGGGAAAAATGGTTGTAGAAAATGTTGTGCTATTTTTTTTTTTTTTTTTTCGATTTTTGAAAGCCCAATAAAAGCGTCCAGTTGTACTGGATTCATTTTGATAATGCCACACATCCACAGTTGGATAAGTAGTATCGTTTCAACGAGTTTAGTGTAATTGGACACGACTCAATTCAAGTCCTTAATTTTAAACACCACATTTCAAATATTAGTAGTAATTTTCAAATAATCTAATAACCAACTTTCTATTATGCGTATTTTTTTAAAAAAATTGGTAAACTAATTTATTAATATACTATAATTTATTTTTATCGAATTTTTATTATATATTTATTTAATCGTTAAAACTAAATATTAATTTCCATTTTTATTAATATACTCTTGATATTTTTAATTAGATAGATTTTTTAAAAAAGTAAGTAAAACTCATCAAATCTGCTACATAATGGTTCAAATCAATATTCATGTTTTCATTTATACACGCCAATGATTTTTTATATAAGAATAACAAATTTCATTTATTTATAATTTTTAAAAAATTAAGAAACATATTTTAAATTATTAAGTTAACTTTGTAAAAAGTTTTGGAAATCCTTGTGATTGGACATAATAACCTTTTATATAAATGTGTTATATCTAGCTAGTTTTTTATTTTTATTTTTATTTGATAATACGGTAATTGTAGTGTTGGATTTGAAGTTAAATATTTTTGTTGAAAACAATAAATGATATCAATTTAGCTACAAAACTCTTAGCATATCTAGCTAATTTATGATAGCACAATCCCCTTCTCTTACATATTTCACCATTTACACAATTTCAAACCTCTTAAATGGTTCTTAAACTTAGGGAAAAATAGGTATTTGTCCATAATTTACAAACTATTCAGCAAAATGTCATTGTTTTGAAACTATTTGACAAAATGTCCTCATTTTTTATGTGTAAAACTCGTTATTCTCAAAATCGATTTCTATATATATTTTTAGTGGAACTCGGCATTAGCAATGTCAAGTTCTATTTAAATTTTCAAAAAAATTTAAGTGACAAAATATGCATAGAACTTAATGTCGAGTTTCAAAAACAGGGACATTTTGCTAAATAATTTCAAAACATAAAAATTTTATTGCATAATTTATAAATTAAGAGCAAATGCCTATTTTCCCCCCACCCTCACAGACTTATCAATAATACGTCCAATTGTAAATGAGTTTAGGTTCCCAAAATTGCAGTTCTAAGAGCATTCATATTCGGTATTTTCAGACTATTCTATTTTACTATCCCAAAAAATTACTTTATCAATTATCCCATACCATTTTACAAAATACCCAATATTTCAACTTTTATTTTCCTATTCTATTCATTAAAATAATATAATGTTGCTATAGTACCATCATATATTTTTTAAAAGTAACTACAATATTACAATACCATTAAAATAATAATTTGTGATATAGAAAGTTGCTATAGTGCCATCCTATATTTGCGATGGCACTGTAGCACTATGCCAAAAAAATTTGGCATATCCCATGTTTACCAATCTAGCTATGGGTTGCTTTTGGGTTGAATTGTAAATTAGAGTTTACATTTGACATATCCAAGTACTAGTGCGAATGCTCTAACAGCGAAAATAGTTGTGAATCACAACTTCCAAGATAAAATTTGAACGGTAAAAAGTGTATTAGCTCAATTGATTTTTTTTAGGTGTGTTTTTAATGAAAATATACTAATTTAAATCATTTTAATTTTCAACCCTAATATCAAGTACCTGTTTGATAAAAGATTTTTAATAATGTTGTTTAAGTTTTATAAAAATATATGTGAAAAAAAATGTGTGAAAATAAATATTAGAGAAGAAATGAAAAGAAAAGAATGATTACTTGAACGGTTAGAAAGAAAACTGTTCAAAACTCTGACCTTATTTGTTTTTTTTTTGTAATATATTTTGAAAACTTTTTTTTTTTCCTTAAATAAGGGAATGAGTAATGAAAGATTTAAATTTTAAATTACAAAATTTCACACGTGTAAAGCTCTCCCACACGTATCACGCTTGTCCCCCATTGTCCCACCTCACTGAGTCTCAGTCATTTCTTCAAAAATTCAAAAGTTCTCTCTCTCTCTCTCTCTCTGCTATATTCTTGGCATTTACTCTTCCTCACACACCAGCCTCCATTTCAGTTCTCACGTTAACTTCTTACAAAACACAACAAACAAACCTCACACAACCCTTCTTCTTCTTCTTCTCTCTCCTTTATCTCAGTAACAAAATATTGATTTTTTTCACATACACAAGCACTGACAGAGACAGTTTTTTAGAGAGAGAGAGAAAGTAAAGCTCCGATTCAAACTACGATCGGAGGTATATTATAGTCAAAAGGGTCATCCCAGAACTTCAAATCGGAGTTGGGATCGGAGAGATGAACGGAGTTGGGAGACAAGGGCAGAGATCTGGTGCGGCAGGGGTACACCATCAGCGTCAGTACTCAGATAACTTTCTTGAAAGCTCCTCCAATGGCCGCTGGCTCCAATCCACTGGTCTTCAACACCTCTACTCTTCTTCTTCTTCCTCCACCAACCCTTCTCTCCCTCCTCTTCAGGTTCTTCAACTTTTTACTTTAAAGTTTTGGGATTTGTGTCTTGGATTTGATGCCTTTAACTTTAGATCTCAGCCCTTTGATTGTTTGTGATGAAAAGCAGGACTATGGATTCTATGGTGGCGGTGGTGGAGGTGGGCAAGGGTCTAGGATGTATAGGAATGCGCAGAGGGGATTCAATGGTGGGAATGAGTTTTTGTTGGAGCCTTCTACGCCGCCTGGGCCGGGTAATTCTCGGTCCAGGAAGAACAATGGCGGCGGCGGCGGCGGTGGTGGCGGCGAAGATTCGCCTGGTGGCGACTTCAGTCCTGGACTCTTGGATCTGCATTCTTTCGATACCGAGCTTCTGCCTGAGGTGTGGGGTCTCTTGACATTTCCACAATCTGCATTTTGATGAATTCGTGTTGTGATAATAGTATGGAATTTGTTAACTTGACTTGGGTGTTGACCCTTTGCAAGTGCTTCCTTGTTTGGGTTCTTTCCAAATGTCAATATAATTGTTTATTCATGTGAGTAGAGAAAAAGGGTTTTCATTGATAACTTGAATTAGAGCTTAAATCTTGTATGAATCTTTGGCTGAGTTGGGTTTGTATTCCAATTGACTGTTATATATTTTTGGGTTGATTCGATCTATGGAATAATGTACTGTTTGTTTTTGCTAAACTCGTGCTATTTGAAGTTGATCATATATGCCATTTGAATTTGGGACCTCATTGTAGAATAAGGAAAGTAGCTTGTGTTTTGAACAAGAATTGAAATTATCTTTGTATGCTTAATTTGGCTGACGCTGTTGTCTATCTCATTGGTAGATGCCAGTCTCTGGTCTGTATGATGGTGCTTCTCTGTATCGTCCTGTTCGTGGCAGAAGCTTTGATGATTCGGAGCCCTACATTAACAACAAACAAACCGGCAGAACTCGTGGCTTGCCGGAAAACAACCTCTTGAAAAGTTTTGCTGCAGATAAAGAGAAATCGAGTTCTGTAGCAAAGATAAAAGTCGTGGTATGTTCTTTTCATTCTCTTTAACTTTATCTCTTATATGGATTTTTTTAATGCTAGCTGAGAATTCCATTGTTTTCTCCAATGAAATGTGATGCCCAAACAATGAGATACTGCTCTGTGGACTCTGTCACATTATTGAAGTAGCTTGCTTTGCACAAAAAGTTATCCTTTCCTTTCAAGATTTGGCATGCTTAACTAACATGGCTTGAATATCTAGCTTTTATTCTAAGACTTGCTTCCAATGTCTTCATGCAGGTACGCAAGAGACCACTTAATAAGAAGGAATTAGCAAAGAATGAGGAAGATATTATAGATACACATTCTAATTCTGTTACAGTTCATGAGACCAAACTTAAGGTAAGTCAAGATCTGCCTAGTAAAGACTTGATGCATCATACTTCCACACAACACACTCGTCCAATCAAATCCACACAATCTGTGGTATCACAATCTTCCCCACTTATCACAAATGTCCTCTATAGGGCATGCGTTCTTGTGATGCAGTGCCACATGATGTTACAAAGTTGGCTCTAGCACCATTCATCAAAACCCGAGGAAAGCACTAGCCACATATGCACTATACTTGAAAATGACTAATCAAGTTATGCATTGTGCTCTTGAATCACTTATATAATCAAGATCTACATTGTAAACACCCAATGTGGGTTTTAGCACACCCTCACAATACACAATCATACAATCCAATCCAATTAAATCTACACAATCTGAGGAGGTACCACAAATGCAGGCCTTTTTATGTTAAAAAGGTTCCATGATGTATATTAAAAGAATAAGAATGAGAAAAATATGTATAAAAAATAAATCTTCTGATTTTCTGGTGTTTGGAACTTCTAATTATTTTAATATGTTTGTCATTTTTTTTTTGCTTATGTTGCTGTATATTCCTAAAATCTTCTGAATGTTCTGTAGGTTGACCTCACAGAATATGTAGAGAAGCATGAATTTTTTTTTGATGCAGTTCTGAATGAAGAGGTCTCAAATGATGAGGTTAGTGTATTACAATAAAATTGATAGAACAAAAAATAACTGCAGAACATAGACAAAGCAAGTAATTGAGCATGCAGAAGAAAAATATACAAACATGGCTTCTGATGATTCAATCTGTGATTTTCATTTCATTTCTCTAGGTGTATCGTGAGACTGTTGAGCCCATAGTTCCCATCATTTTTCAACGCACAAAAGCAACTTGCTTTGCATATGGGCAAACAGGTGAATAGCTGTCTACCAAATCTCACTAGATGCTATTACAAAAATTTTGGACAACTCAGTCTCAGAATTATTCTTTGTTTATTTGATTAGTGAAAGCTAACTCTCTCAATAGAATAAATCATTCAATTGTTTTGAAGTTGTTTTGTAATTGTTTTTTCCATTATCAAGTAAGTTGTTCATGAGGATACACATGCTTTATACCTCATCTTGAACAACTTTGCACCTTCTCGTGATTAACTGAATGTTAGTGCAAGATCATATTGTAGCCTCCATGATTGAGGCCATTTTAAAACATAAACCAGTTTGCTTTGTCAAACAAGATGTACTTTCTAATTGTGTTTTTATTTCAGTCATGTGGTGACTGGTGAGTCACTATCTGCTTGTTTCACATCAAATTAAAAGGTCTTAAATTCTGTAAAGTCAAAGGAAACTCATTTCTTTATGCCAATAGAATGAGGATTTGATGCCCTCATGTTGGCTTGACCCATTTAAAATAAAAATGCTCTAAATAAGCTTATGCTTCTTGTTTCTCTGCTTTTTCAGGGAGTGGAAAAACTTATACAATGAAGCCATTGCCCCTTAAGGCATCACGTGATATCTTGAGGTTGATGCACCATACTTATAGGAATCAAGGGTTTCAGTTGTTTGTCAGCTTCTTTGAAATTTATGGAGGAAAACTTTTTGATCTCCTCAATGATCGGAAGTAAGTTATAGCCTCCCCCATTTGGTTAAAGTTTGCCATCTCAAAATTTGTTCCAAAACTATAGCTATGATATTGCAGAAAACTTTGCATGAGAGAGGATGGGAAGCAGCAAGTTTGCATAGTCGGTTTGCAAGAGTACAAAGTATCAGATGTGGAAACCATTAAGGAACTCATTGAGAAAGGAAGTGCCACAAGAAGTACTGGAACAACGGGTGCAAATGAAGAATCCTCCCGTTCACATGCCATACTTCAGCTTGCTATCAAGAGGTCTGTTGATGGCAATGAATCAAAGCCACCTCGTGGTGTTGGAAAGCTCTCCTTTATAGATCTTGCTGGAAGTGAACGTGGTGCAGACACTACAGATAATGATAAACAGACAAGGTATGGTAATGCTTTGCTTCATTTTTAATCCATGAAGAAAGCTAACCTATCTGCTTTGTAGTCTAATAACATTTCTCACAGTAGGAAAAATATATGATGTGTATTAAGTTCATTGAGTCACTATTGGGCAGGTTAAACCTAGGATATCTTTCTAATTGTACTTTTCCATTGTCTTACTCATTGAGTCACTGCTGCACTCATAAGGGTTTAAAAAATGAATGGGCAAACTTATTTGCATCAAAATAAAATAATTCAGTGGAAAATAATAATGTGAGTAGACTTATTAAAATTTTATAACCCAAAAAATGTTTTTAACTATACTACTCTAGGCCCATTATATTGTACATTCTGATTGTTTATATTGACATAGGGAGATATGCTTGCCAAAGGAGGTTTCAATGCTCATATTTTACCATTAGGTTTATAGTAGCTAAAGTTAACATCTCTCCATGTTTCTCTCTCTAGCGTTTCTTGTATGATAGTGATGGTACTAATAAAGTAATTTTAAGTGATGAATGGTAAAATATGCTATTTATGTAATTTTTGCTCTTTCTTTTCTTGATTTGCTTGTTAATTAGCTGTTTCAAAATATGTTATGCAGAATGGAAGGTGCTGAGATCAATAAGAGCTTACTTGCATTAAAGGAATGCATTAGAGCTCTTGACAATGACCAGGGTCATATTCCTTTCAGAGGCAGCAAATTAACCGAAGTTTTGAGGGATTCATTTGTTGGTGACTCACGCACTGTTATGATATCATGCATATCTCCCAGCTCGGGATCATGTGAACATACTCTGAACACATTAAGATATGCTGACAGGTGAAAATAAGTATTTTTATCAAAATAAATTTTCTAGTCTTGATTGTACTCATTTTTAAACAATCCCTGCCCCTTTCCAATAGAATATCCTAATATAAAAAGAAAAATTACATTTCAGAGTGAAGAGCCTTTCGAAAGGAAACAATCCTAAAAAGGATATATTATCATCAACCTTCAACCTTAAGGAATCAACAACTGTACCATTGTCTTCAGTGCCTGCATCCAACTTTGAGGATGACATAATTGATTCATGGCCTGAACAAACTGAAAGAGATGATTTTGATGCAACTGAGGAGTCATATGAGCAAGGGAAACCTTTATGGAAGAAGAATGGGAAGCTAGAGCCATTCAATCTCTCTACTTCCGAAGACAAAATAAGGAAACCCAATGGTCAGACTAAATGGGGGGACCTGCCAAAAGTTGAACCCAAGAAGTCCCATTCAGATGATGATCTGAGTGCCCTCTTACAGGTAAAAACACTCAACAAATGATACATTGAATTTATGCATAAACCAACATTATTTGACAAGTAAAGCTATTGTTGCTTGTTTTCAGGAGGAGGAAGATCTTGTAAATGCTCATCGGAAACAAGTGGAGGATACTATGAATATTGTTAAAGAGGTGTGTGATTTGATGAATTCTTCCTTAGAGTTTGTTATTTAGTATCTTTACTGACCATTAAGGCTTAACTTTGGAATGTAATCATATGCATGGTCTCTGCCAGAGGGGATAAAATGATATTCATGGCAATGTTTAGTATGCTGTATCCTACACCACGAGAGAGTTCCTTGGGGACTCTCAAATCAGAAATTCATCTAGCTTCTATTTATTGTGTAAACTTGATGTGAGGACTTCAATTGATGACTAGTTTGCATCCATTTTTACATGTTTCATTTGCATTTGCAGGAGATGAACCTACTGGTTGAGGCTGACCAACCTGGGAATCAACTGGATGATTATGTTTCTAGATTGAATACCATTCTATCTCAGAAGGCTGCAGGAATCATGCAACTACAAAATCGTTTGGCTCATTTCCAGAGGCGTTTGAAGGAGCATAATGTTTTAGTATCTGCTTCTGGTTACTGATTTCATTTGGAAGGGCAAATGCTAGTAAAATTCTACTGGGTAATGCTTTAAGAATATAATTGCAAGGTTAGTGGCTTGGTGATGGGTTATGCATTTTTCAAATTCAATTGGAGCATGATTTGATATGGCATCCCAAGTGGCAGTGCTGGATTTTTCAATAGCCAATCTGTATCGTTTGTAATCTTTACTGGGTTTGAGGGGTTGGAGATTTCCTTTGCGCAAGGTCCAGTTTCTCTTTCACAGTATATCATTGCTATAATTTTTTTCCCCATAAGCAATTTATAGACAAAGTATTGGATTCATGTGCCAACCGGGCATGCCTACTGTAAAGCTTGAAAGCATTGTAATTTGATTAATTGATTGAATATTCCTGTTGGATTCATTTACCGCTTGTTTTCTAGTGGTCGATTCTATAAGACAAACACTCCTTTATGCCCCTTGTGCAGGTTACTCATATTTATGAAGCCACAAGCCATATGGCATTCTTCAGCAGTGTGATATCAGAAATTTTAACTCTAGATGAAAGTCATAAAGAACGTCTTTGTCATCGCATTGAAGGAGACAGCTAAACAATGGCCACCCATAATGTGAAAATATATGTGAAATTAATAAGCCTGATAATGAGGGGACATTGATCCGTGAAAAAATGGTAATGAATCTTATCCAACGTAACCTGTCCAAAGCCAAAATCCGTGAACAGGATTGATTGATTGTATTCAGTTTGTAATGAATGTGATACATTATGAAGCATGTGGTACAGCTAAATGTAATGGACCATGGATCTGTTTTTTCCACCTACGCCAAAATTTAACACTTGAGAATCTACCCTTTCTCTCTCTTTTATTTTTAGCAGAAATACAATTTTCATCCCTATATTTTGGCCTCATTTTCATTTTGGTCATTACTTTTTTATTTTAGCGCTTTTAGTCTCTAAAATGAAAAAAAAAAAAAAGGGTTCTATTTTTGTTCTTACTGTCATATCACTAGTGGAAATTGTTTATGTGATAGACGGAATGCACTGTTAGCACATTAAATGCTAACGTGATCATTAAAATAAGAGAAGTACTACATTTATAATATTTTCACAACAAATCATGGGTGGTATAGGATTAAGGGCTCAAATTATATATTGGTCATTGGGCCTTAGCCAAGAGCGTGAGTGGTCCGAGGAGGAATGAATGGTAATGAACGGTTTAGACTCAAGATTTAATAAACAAGATACAAATAGAAAGATTGTCTGAGGAGGAATATCTCCTCGGAAATGATAAGTACAGCTCAAATATGTATTATAATAATCAGAGTGACCTTCCATGAAACTCTAGTGATAGAGATGTGCATCATGAACATACGAGGAGGGGAACCCAAAAATATCTAAGGAAAATCTGCTATCATCACATTGAATGCACTGCAACTACTTTTTTGGCCACATTTATGTGGAGAAGACCTCTGAACAGTGTTGCCTTGACTACCACAGCTCACAGAAAACCAAAAAGGATATCTAATGGAACAGGTACTCAAATAAGAGCTCAGATGACCTATAAGTGTAGGATCAAAATGGTCTAAAAAGAGCTATATAATGTAAGAGACCCTCCTTGAGGAAGGGATCAGAAGAATAGAGAAAGAATACTGTATTATAATAATCAGAGTGACCTTCCATGAAACTCTAGTGATAAAGATGTGCATCATGAACATACGAGGAGGGGAACCCAAAAATATCTAAGGAAAATCTGCTATCATCGCATTGAATGCACTGCAACTACTTTTTTGGCCACATTTATTTGGAGAAGACCTCTAAACAGTGTTGCCTTGACTACCACAGCTCACAGAAAACCAAAAAGGATATCTAATGGAACAGGTACTCAAATAAGGGCTCAGATGACCTATAAGTGTAGGATCAAAATGGTCTAAAAAGAGTTATATAATGTAAGAGACCCTCCTTGAGGAAGGGATCAGAAAAATAGAGAAAGAATACTGTAGCAATCAAAATTGTATTTGTACTCAACCGTTATTGATCTATATATAAAACTTTTTTTTTTTTTAGAGAGAGTTTCAACCTATGGCGTCCGCTCCTGATAATAGCTATTTATTATCAGACCAAGACACCAATCAATTTTGGTGTAGGCGGGGATTGAACCTCAAATCTCTTATACAACAATCAGAGACTTTACCAGTTGAGCTAATTGGAACCCACATAAAATTTTTTCTTTTAAATGGTCACATTACCATTTAGTGTGCCAACAGTGCACTCCGTCTGCTATGTAGATAATTTCCATTAGTGAGATGACGATAGAAACTAAAATAGAACGCATTTTTCATTTTAGGTACTAAAAGTGATAAAATAAAAAAATAGAGACCAAAATGAAAATGAGGCCAAAATGTAGGGACCAAAATAGTATTTCTGACTTTATTTATTTATTTTTGTGTAAAATGGGGTTAGATGAACATACTTGGACTTGTAGTTGGGACTTGGAGTCATGGGCTCATGGCTACATGGGCTTTATTCAAAACTGTTTTTGGTCCTATTTCTGTGTACTCTTCCTTTTAATTGTCTTTATATTATTTTGTCCATATTTGCATATGGTACTATGTGCCCCAAATAGCAATGATCAATTTAGACCATTACTCATATTCATATAAGGCCCACCAAACAGCAGTGACTCATGTCCATCAACGGCCATGATCAATCTCAATTTCAAGGACAACACAATCTACTACATTTTCAACTAACTTAACAACTTTTAAGCTAAAGGGGCATTCCGTCATTTCACACAACCTTTCCCGCCACCATCATCTTTAAAACAAGTCCATGAAACCAAGTACACAACACAAAATCAAATGCTAATTCCAATCTTTGACATAGAGCTAATGAGAAAATTAAGCCTTCTTATATTTTTACTATGCGTTTGGATCTCTCTCAAGAACCAAAATGCTGAACCCAAGAAGGGTATTACCACTGCTAGATGGTCTTCTTCAGTGAATTCATCTTTGGTTTTCTCGGCTTCGCCATTGCCTCGGCCCATGGTTTTGTCTTCAAAGAAAGATGTTCTTGAGTTCAATGATTCAGGGTCACTTGAGTACAATTTCTACCGCAATTCGTGTCCGCAAGCCGAGCAAATTGTTCGAGCCGTTGTCCAGCGTCTGCATGAAGCTCGGCCTGATGTGGTTCCTGCCCTCCTCCGGCTTGTCTTCCATGACTGCTTCATTGAGGTGAGTTTTTCTTGTGCTTTCTTGTTGTTTTTTATACGTGTTGCTTTAAAACATTGCTGATGGTAATTATGGGTTCTTTGTGTTCTTTCTTATTTGTACAAGTTTGAACAGTATTTATGTGAAAGCTTGTTCTTTCTTGTAGAAGTTATTGTGGGATTTGTTCAGGCTTTGTGAGATCTATTTGGAATTCGGGTTTCGAAATGATTAATCAATGTTGCTTGTTTTTACTTTTTCACATTTGATGTGGATATTGTTAGAACTTCCAGATATTGATCCATTCCTTGTAATAATTTTTCCTAGTTTGTGTAGGTAGTTTTCTTGTTCCTTGTTTTTTATTGAATTTGATAGTGGTGCAGGGATGTGACGCTTCTGTTCTGTTGGATGCTGCTGAAGGAATTGATTCCGAGAAAGAGTCTCCTCCTAATGAAACGTTAAAAGGTTTTGATGTAATTGGCATTATCAAGTCAGAGCTCGAAGAAGCATGCCCTGGAGTTGTTTCTTGTGCTGACATTCTTGTTTTGGCAGCCAGAGATAGTGTTGCTTTGGTAAATGCACCTCTCTCTCTCTCTCTCTCTCATAAAAGTATACTAAAACTGTGAATTTCAGGCTGGTGGTCCATTCTATCCTCTGTGTACTGGTAGGAGAGACAGCTCTAATTCTTTCTCAGACCTTGCAACAAATGAGCTTCCTTCACCCTTTCATGATCTATCCCAAACCCTTGCATCTTTTGCATCAAGAGGATTTGATGAAAGAGAAGCTGTCAGTCTCTTAGGTATAAGTTCTCATCAATTGAATTAACCTGTTGATTGATAGTCCTGTAGATCGGCCAGTAGCTCAAAGACATGTTAAAGTTCTTTGTATATATAAACCTCTGTTATTTAAATCATCATCCCTTTGGATGCTAAGTAAAAGTACCAAATTTATGTTCTAAATTTACTAAGACCAACTTGTTAATATTACATGATTCAGTAATTAGGACCTGAGGAAACATTAACACAACTGAGGGCAGTAAATAGTGTGGCTTAATTGAGCTAAGTTGTTTCCGCTTTTCTTGAATGAGAATACAACATAATACACATCAGAATTGCACTCTCTTTTCCTCAGTTTTCTCAGCATCTGCTAAAGATAATGACAGTTTTCTAAGTAATCAAACTTGAGTGAGTTAAGTTAATCACATATGTTGATTGACATTATGCTGGAATTGACTGAAGTTAACATGATTCATCTCCATCGAAAATGATAGAAAAATGCCTTTAATTAATCGCTTTCTATCTTAACTTACTCATTTGTACTTTGCGAGTTTGTGCCCATGAAACCCCTGGTCGGAGTGTTTGATTGATATGAATTTGTCTTTCATGTGTGTAATGTCCGGTTTCTTCTTTTTCTTTACTTTTGGTTGGATATAGAAATGATACCGTTCTTTCAAAAATATCTGTTATTTATAATGAATCAGAATCTGAGTGTTTCCTTACTCCCAGGTGCCCACAGCATCGGTGTGATCCACTGCAAATTCTTGCAAAACCGTCTCTACAACTTCAGCGGTACTGATGGGCCTGACCCATCTGTAGAAACAAGTTTCCTGAACCTCATGAGATCAAAATGCAGTAACACCCACACATCTTCCTCTTCCTCTTCAGCAACAGCCTATTCTTATGGCAGCTCACTGTCATCATCAGGAGCACAACAATCACCTTCCCACGACGGCTTGCCATCTTCCTCACCTGAGGAGCCTGGAATGGCTATGGACTACGAGGGGCCTAGATCACCTTTTGGAACCCTGTACTACCATAGTCTTTTGCAAGGTAGAGGAATCCTTTATGTTGACCAGCAGCTAATGGCAGGGGAAGAGACTGGGAATTGGGTCAGAGCATATGCTTCACATACCTCCTTTTTCCGCCGAGACTTTGCCCTGGCAATGATGAAGCTCTCAAACCTCCAAGTCTTGACAGCACCAACGGGTCATATCCGCCTCAATTGTTCAAAAGTGGGGTGAGGAAGGTTTTCTTTCCCCCTTTTTTTTTTGGGGGGGGGGGGGGGGGTGTGGAGGGGTTGGAATGGGCTGTTATACTTGTTCAGGCAACTGTTACATGTGCTATATGCATTCTATTTCACCTGCTACAGTTGCAGTCTCTCAAGTCTATAGTGGTTTGAAATGTTTAGATACTAAGATACATTAATAGATCTCTGCTGTTTCTGCCATAGTTTCAGGACCCAGAAAACAGATAATTGCTATTGGTTTTTCTTTATTCAACGAAAAAATGGTAGTGGATTTTCTGAAAATTTTTGTTGTATTCATTACTTTGTAGCATTAGATTGTTTCATTCCTCTCACAACAGGGTTTGTAGATGTATAGTTATTCTAATGGGCATGCTTTTGCACCGACCGAGACCAAACGTGTGTCGGTGTGTGAAAAGGGAATACCCAATACACTCATGATGGTTGAAACTTGAAAGTAAGAATGATATTACTTTAGCTCAATGTACAGTAAACAAGTGTTGTATCCAAGCATCTCCACAGAGAAATTCATGTTAAAGAACGAATACATAGACCCCAAGTAATGGGGGTGGAAATAATAACTCTTTTAACTTCATGAAGAATTTATTTTGTCTATTGGTAACAAGACAGACTCAGGAAAATATCAATTGGGAGACACTTAAGAATGGTCAATAAAGCTGGAAATGAAAATCAAACTCACAAAAACACAAACAAAAGAAAAGGAAATTAAAGAAAGGAAAACAAGATAAAGAAAAAGCAAATCCATATGCACAAAGAAAAACTCACTACTATGGCCATCTACACGCTAATCGAGTCAAGTCTCTTCGAATTGTTGATGCTGGCAGAGGCATGCGGAGCAGAGAATTCTGTGTACATGTCTGTGAAAAATTTGTCGACAATGTCTAGGTAAACCGGGCTTGTAAGGCGAGAATAGTAGTGAAGAGCCTCTTCTATGTCCAACACTTGTTCCACATCACCTACACCCATCATTTCCAAATCCTTCTTCTTTTGCGCTAAACCTTGGCAAGCTCCATTCATTTTCTTAGAACATGACTCTTCTCCTTTCTCTATTTGGGGACTTTCTTTGTTCTTTTCTTTTACCACCCCTTCTTCTATGCTGTCCACAGGACTTTGCTTTGCAAACTTCATGAAGCTTCCACCACATGCATCTTCTTCCTTCTTGGGATCTTTTGAGGCCATTATACTATTATCGTAGCTCTCCTTCGCCTTACATAGATTGGCCTCCCATTCATCACAAAAATTAGTATAGAATTGATCTCTTTGATGATCTTTTCGCTTGCCACTGCGACGAGAGAAGGGACTGAAGGAAGCTGGTTTTGAAAGCTTCTGGTACCCTCCAAAGAAGATATACTGGAGGTTTTCAAGAGTTTTCTGAAAAAGGGTCTTGGTTTTATATATAGTTTTTCCAAGCAGCATTTTGTGGCTCTAGTGTATCGTAGGCTGCTTTACAGTCAGGGTCTACAACTACAAGAACAGACACAGCTCCTATCTGTTTTGCTGCTTCTTGTCTTCTCCTGGTGCTGCTTCCAATATACAGATAAGGAAGATAGACAATTCAAGTTTCTTAAAGTAACCTAAAGACAAAGGCAATGGAATCCAGAGGGAACATTTTCTTCTATTTTGGCTTCTTCATCTTTTTGTCCACGCCTTTCTATATTGTCGATGCTTTTTTTTATCTTTTTCTCTAATAATTATTTTATGCATCTTTCCTCTTACCATCTGTGAATCCCCTAGTCATTTTAAACTCCCATATTATTATAAGAGGGTGAATGCATATATCAGACATATAAGATAATTTTTTTTTTTCCTTTCTCTCTCTCTCTCAAACTTGATAATCCTTTGATTATATGACTACAAATCAGACGGCCAGAACATAGTACATCCAAACTAAAGTAAAAATAGGTACATTCTATATGTCCAGAAGATATTTTAAATTAGATTATGAGACTGAGAACTTTAGAATCCAAAGATTATGAATGTTTCCTTTTTTTGACTACTTGTTGTGAAAAGTGGTGCTGTGGCATTCATTAATATGCAAAGGTAAAGGCAGTGGCCAGTGGGTTGGTAAAGCTTTTGTAGTATTCCTTGTATTAAACTTAAACCGTCCAACCACTACGTGATTATCTTTATACATTTTTTAGACAATAGGGACCAAAACGGTCCCATACTAAAAGTAGTAGTTGAACTATATTTAAACCTCCTCAATCAAATGTTCAACTTTTTTTTATTAACAAATATTAATCCAAAATTATCATGCTCTTTTTCTAAAAAAGAAAAAAAAAAAAGAGATCATCATACTTTTCAAGAGCCAATCAAGTTGGTGCATTGGATATTTAATTGATCACCCATTATTAACGCAGGATAACCAAAACAAAATTGAAACAACAACAAAATAAAGAGATATGACCTAGAGTTAGCACTTATGCTTTGCTAGGAGTTAGCACCAAGCGAGGAAATTACTAAGAGTCAGCACTTAAGGTAAACCTGGAGTTAGCACTAGACCAAAGAAAGACCAAACAACCATTTTTTTCATTCATCAAAATATCAACTATTTTTTCAATGAGTACAATAGGTTGCTTATAAAGGATTGATAAACCCTAGTTCTAATTGGTTAGGAAACCCTAATTGCCTTATTACAAAAAATAATATTGTTTCCAAATTAAAATACTAATAGCTCAATAAATTAATAGGACCTAAAACATAAAAAAACAATTGACTTATAAACATAAATAATACTAAATAATAATCTTCTTGCATTTCGACATCAATTATAGGTGTCGTCGGTGTAAATTCCTCACTGCATTTACAAAAAGCGCTTTATGTTCTCCAATCTTTAATGAGGCTGGTATTAGAGCTCTTTGATTTCAGGATACGTCATTAAAGTGCATTTCGTTTCCTGTGCTGCAGTTAAGTCACCTTCTCAATGTTGCAACGTTAAAACTTAAAATCCTCCCATCAACCTCATACACTAAAGGAAAAAACAAATTTTGTTTCACTTGCATAGATTTGGCAAGTAACTGTTGAGTTAACTAAGTTCAATTATAGCCCTGCCTTCTAAGAGCTGCAAGCAAACTCAAACCCTGAAAAGAGTTCATGACATGACTGTTGTCAACTGTCATGGTGCTTGGGAAGGGAGCAAAACTTGGGTCCACGTGCATTGGACCTGCTGTGATGGTGACACGTGCACTTTTGGTAATGTGTTGTCATGCACTAGACTCAAGCCAAGTCTTTTGATAAAAGTAAAGCTTGAGTCCAATACTCTAGTGTACTAGACTTGTTGCAATGATGACATATGTCCACTTTTGGTCATATGTTGCCATTGCAACGGGTTCAATGCACTAAAGCATTGGACCTAAGTCAAATTCATTGCAAAGGGTAAAAGCTTTCGTCCAATACTCTAGTGCGCTAGACCTGTTACGATGGTAACATATTAGATAATCTAAGTTTTATATGTAATAAATTATAGTAACAACCAAATAAACGTCTCTAGTGGTTCAAGAGAAGTGATTGGTGTAATCTGTGGATAAAATTGGAACTCCAGTATTGCGTACCAAATGCGGCCCAATACAGCTTAGTAATCTCTTTACAATGAAAACTAATTAGTGAGCAGCACCTTTCGGTTCCAAGTTAGCTACTAGCTAGTGAGCAGAGAAATGGAGAAAGAAAACCCAAAAGGAGAAGAAACACATAGACACACATGTCCAGACCCAGATTTAAGTGTTACAGAAAATGAGCATCTGACCCACTAATAATTCTCATAGCTTGGAAAACAATTTTGAAATTAAAAAATTATTCTGTATCAATTCAATTATTAAAATAAAATTGTCATAATTACAAATGAGGGACAAGAAATACAGATCTAAAGTACACTATGAAGTATAACCAAAAATCATCTTCTATAACAAGATTGGAATTCATCAATGCTAGTATACTATTTTCAATCATTCAGTTTAGCCAAGTGTCCATATCACGGCTGCTCAGCCACTTTATTTTGTGTCTGTCAGCTCTGTCCTACTTTCTTCCAAGAACTGCTCTGGACCCACCCAACTTAGGAGAACATACAGGTAAAAGTAGATGGATTGCTTTAAAAAAAATTGCCAACTTAAGTATAATGCAATGCATTCTCTCTCTCTCTCTCTCGTGATAAGTGCAATGCATTCTCTCTTCAGTCCTAGCAACTTAAATAATATTCTACTGACTTCCTCTCTTCTTGTTGAATCTGAAGAACTGATGCAACAGTCTATGAACTTCACCATAGCTATCAGTAGAAGAAACTAGACGATTTTTTATCCATTGTGGGAGCTTGTTAGTTGGGTGAGATAAGCTTCTGTTTGATGGATCAGATGAATACCGAGCGTCAACCAACAAAATTGCTGCATAGTCATTTACATGCCGAATTGCTCTACCTGAAACAAAACATGTAAGGGTATCAAGGAAAATTCAACATAAAACCCTCTAGACATGCATACATGGGTGACCAAAAAATAAAAACCTTCAATGCACAATATGCACGCACAATACAGGAAAAAGTAAAAACTCAGAATTGATTCCTGACATCTGGACAGACTATCAAAGTATCTCCATGGACCACGGATTATACACATTGCTAGTTCTATATAGAATCTAAAGACACTATGGAGAACCACATTTGGAAGTTCTACCATTATGAACCATGGAACCTGGAGCTTGGTTACATCTCACTGGATTTTGGACATTACATAATGTCCCAGTGAACTAACAATATGATTTACCAGGCTTGCATAATAAGGTCTTTTAAAGATAGCATATGGTAGTTATCACGCACCAATTGATTGATTTACAGCTTTCATGCAAAGATTTTCATAGTATTCTTTTCCTCTGCGCCTGCAACTTCTTAGGATGTCAAACCCAGCCTTTACATCTCCATTGTAAGCTTCTTCAGTGACTGAAAATTTGGGAGGTTTCATGGGATTTGAAGTTCCCAGACCTTCAATATGCTTCACCCTCTCAATCAACTCAATATCAGATGGGCTAGGATAGGGCAGGCCAACCATAACTATACATCGGCCCATTCCATCACTTAAGTTGATACCTTCTGATATCTTTCCACCAACAACAGCAAGGAGTATTGCACCACTCTGAGAGGCTGGATTTTCTTTTGAATCCCCAATAGACAATGTATTAATCGTTTCCTTGTATTCCTTAAGAACAGATTCCACATCCATACTTTTTCTAGGCTCCCTAAATAAACGTTTCTTCTTCATAATCCTTTCCATGATGCCTGAAGCCTTCCATGCATCATGGACCTGTCCTTCATAATCAAAAGAAGAGAAGAACACAACGATTCCTTCAGGAACCACTGTTACCAAATTGCAAAGCAAAAGCCCTAGCTCCTGGATCTGTAAATTCAAGCCCATTAACAAAGCATAGTCAATCATCATACACAGTAGTTTCTAGGGAAAATAAATGTAGAAGAAAATAATTAGTGTTTCTTTCAATTGACTTGAACCAAGCATTTAATTAAGACTGAAAAAGAACGTTAAATTTCTCGACACAAAAATATTCAATCCATGAACAGGACTGCACATTCTTCAAGTTAATGAGAAAATAATCAATTAGATCACTAACAGTGATAGAAGACAGAAATTTCTATAAAGAATTATGAATGAATCTTTACACTCACCATGATTGACGAGCTTCTAGAGCTGTAGCTAAAATCAAAAGACTGACCAGAAGGGCCACGGGAAACTGCAACTGGCAAAATACTCTCAGGAGGGACAATGTGACTACATGTAAAGAAATGCAACTGATTTGGTGGTAGCCATGGGAAGAGTCGCTCCCTTGTTTCTTCTACAGGTTGCAGAGTTCCTCCTGCCAGTAGAACAGCATGTGCTTGGTCCACAATCTGCAGGAAGTTCAGATGAAATTATCAATATAGGGGCAATAAATCTAAGCAAAGCATAATCCATGCATGTCAAAATAAGCAATTTCTG
Organism: Quercus lobata; assembly: GCF_001633185.2. Taxonomy (NCBI): domain Eukaryota; kingdom Viridiplantae; phylum Streptophyta; class Magnoliopsida; order Fagales; family Fagaceae; genus Quercus; species Quercus lobata. The sequence goes on along the minus strand of NC_044908.1, from coordinate 22,587,179 downwards.
GAGAACCTCAGAAAAGATCTTTTCACCAGTGAGCATAACATATTTTATGTATCCTCCTTTTTGTCCTGAGCATGTTGGTTGAGACCTTGAGACAATAATCCTTCCATCACCATTATTGTTTGTAAGTGATTGCAACATATCAGATAATGCCCGGAAACCTGACAGAGTGCTTTCCTCCTCACTAAATTCCCTAGTGTCATAGTGTGCTGAACTTTTTTGCAAGCTAGCCATTTTATCCCCATAACTGCTGACCTGGCAAACAAAGAATATTTTTACCTCAAAAACAGGGAAAGAGCAAGCAAGAAAAAATTATATGGCACACTGTTACACACATAAATAGAAGAACTCACCTTGTGGATGATGTTGCTTTCCTTTATATACTGGACCAATTTCACCAAGTTGATGTTGTCTATATTGAGTGAAAATAGAAAATCATTAATGGCCATTGAAACATAGAAGACACCATTTGCTCCAGAAGTTTGAGGAAGATCTACACTTGTACCCTCAAGTAAACTTCGGAGGAGAGCCTGAGTAAGGACCATCAGGGTTTGGATATATCTACGATTACCAGGTCCCAAGAGATTGCGAAATCTCTCAAAGTACCTCCCTATGTGGGAATGTACATTTTCCAACTGTAGAAAATTAAACATTTCAATATACAATTAAAAAATTAATAGCCACCATCTACAATACCATCATAAAAGCTTAAATTTTTAGCACAATAAAAGTTTCTAACCTCAAAGTACACTAAGTGAAGACTAGGAACTCTAAGGTTATCATCAGTCTCCCGTTCTTTTAATAGCTTTTGTAGGTAAGAACCACTTAGAACAGTATAGGGTTGAACCCATGATATTCCACACTCTGCCCTTTATCTACTGGTGGGAGGGGGTGGGGCTGATGCCATTTGGTAGGCATTTGTTTGCATCTTTCTGGCCTTCAAAATGTGATTTGAAGGTAGGGGCCTACCCATTTAAGTTGAAAGTGAGTGTGGGAAAACAATTGTAAAAGGCGATTGGTGCCATTTATTATGTGTCTATATATATATATAATCTCTTGCAATTAGTACCATTTGACATTTTTTCCATACTTTCTGGGACCTAAAATCACTTTTCACTTTAGTGCCAACAAATGGACCCTTGGTCCAAATACATTAGCCAAAGATTGTCATTTGTCTATCATTGGTTCAACTGAATTTGTTCCCAAGGGAGTTCAGAACAATGCTCAAAGAGCAGCTGAACCACATTCACAAATCCAAATACCAGCTTTTAAGAACCATTAATAGTAGTAAGATAAAAATGTGGTAAATGACTTGTTTACCTGTAACAAACTAATTTTTGAGTCATACATGCTGATGAGTGAATCAGCTAGATTGTGAGCCTCATCTATTATAACAATATTATTCTTCAAATTTAAGCCAAGTGATTCGCGGGATGATTTTGATAGAAGAGATTGATAGGGTAGAATCACAAGATCAGCTGCAGGGACCATGCTTCGGGAGCCATAATATGGACAAGTTCCCATATTTCTTCCAAGGTTAACAAGATCTTCAATATCCAAGGCTCCTTGTTGAGATATCTCACCTCTGAATTGTCTTTGTAATTTAGGTTTTCTAAGCATTGGGCATCCAGAACAGGCCTTGGTCCTGCGTATTCTTCCTCCTGCACCTAAGTTCTGAAATTGATACTTCCATCAGTCAAGAGAAAGACTCTTGGCTCACCAGCACATGCTAGCATCTATTCATTTAAACAGAATGAGGTAAAAATGCTTGTATATGGTCAAGTAAGCACAGGGGCATCCCATGAATTGGTCAAGCTATTAGCTCCATAATTACATGAATTGATGAAGTCTAAGTGTCTAACTACATTTTCCCATTTTACATGGAAACAAAATATGCAACTATTAGAATGCTGTGTCCTCCTATATGGTCAACTATCCCATGAAACAGATCAATTATTATGGATGTATGATAATGTCACCATGATCATATTTTAGTTAGCCAGCTGTGCAGGATGGGTTCACATTCTCAACACAAAAAGTATACCCTGCACTGAAGAGCCAGATCCCAGATAAAAGAGGAAGAATGGTACAGTTAGATTTAATCATGGTAAAATTTTCCTTTGAAAATGGCATGGCATGCATATAAAATGTCAATGAGGAACTTGGCTGTTTTAAGGGAAGGAAGTAGTTCCTTACAAAAATAAAAGGAGAGACTTCAATTTTAATTGTGGAAGTACAGTGAAATAAGTGTGACGTATAGAATCAGTAATACTCCACAAACCTATACTATGAGAGCGATTAACATGGAAAAATGATGGGTTCCATGGTATTCATTTCCTCTGGAATCCTTTGCTGTAACATCTGAAAAGTCTACCATTTACGAACATGCCTTAACAACTTAAACAGCTGAAACTGTGAAAGAGTTGCTCTTCAGAAATAACTAAATAAGTCACTGAAACAAGAACTAAAAAGATGGCACAAGCATAGTTATAGAGAAAATGAGCCTCATATTATGCATATAGAATATTTCAATCCTCACAATTAGAGAAGTTTCCAGGAAACCAAACCAAAAAATATTCATCAAATTTAAGTAATGGGAATGATATAAGAAATTTTGGTACCTTGATCTTGGAAACCTCTTTTTTGTTGTTCTTTTGAAGCTCCAAGCACCGCTCATTAATTCGATTGGAGTTTCCAAGTTTTAATACCTCTGAAATACATGTCACATTAAAAAATTGTAATCTCTAACACAATTCCCAAAAAAGAAACTCAATAAGAATTAACCTAACCTTTATTGATGCAGAAATTTTTCCTAGAACCCAAACACACAACCTGCATCTCATTAGCGAATTCTGTCTTTCTTAACTCCTTTATGAACTGTGAAAGCTGTGAATGTGTTCGACTACAAAAATAAACCTTCAACTTCTCCTCCTCTTCCTCATCAGAGTGATCTTCTTCCTCTTCCCCATCACTTGATAAACTAAGAGACCCCCCACCAGCCTTCCTCTTTGACTTCCCACCAGACCCTTCCTCATCACTTTCATAATCTTCCAACAAAAACTCCTCATCACTCAACTCCACTGCATCATTTTTCTTTTGCAAATTCTCTCCCTCTTTCTTTGTAACTAAATCTTCCCCCTCCATCCTCTGCGAGAACAAGTCCCTACAACTTTCCTGATTCCCTCTCTTATCAGGTTTTCCAAATCCAACACCATATTTCTTTGTCTTATTCTTCTTCTCCTGACCTTGGCCATCTTTGTTCACAACAAAGCCTTTCATCCAATCAGGCTCATCATCTGAGCCACGCTCATCGTCCCGATTCTTACCAGAATCACCTTCTTTTTCTGATTTCTGTTGTTGCCTTCGGTCAACCACCCATTGCAAAGCACTACAGATGATACTTAATGTTTTACCAGTCCCTATTGCAACAAAAATATTTCATACATAAGCCAACGAAAGAAATGATTCCTTTAGAATTCTATAATTCAAATTTAGCACAGCATACAAAATTAACACTTCACTCAACTAACCCAAATGCTACAAAACATCATAGTTTAGTCTTCAACTTCATGGACCAAAACAAAAATTGACAGAATAAAGCTTTTATTTTTAAAGTTTTTCCTTATTATTTTTCAATAAATTATCAATGGGGTAGCATTATTTTATGTGATTATTAGTGGGGAGCACATAATTTCTTTGTGGGTAGCTAATTTCACATTCTCTACATTATGCTAACAAAAAACAACCTCAGAAAGATAAAGTAAACAAAACCCAAATCTTATTTTCATTTGTTTTACTCGGTTTTCTCAGCAAACAAACAGATAATACATGTTTTATTAATGCTAAGATATATAGGATGAGAGTGAGAGAGAGAGAGAGACCAGTGGGGCTTTCGAGCATGGAGACGCCGCCTTTGTTGAGAGAATGGTAGAGGGAGTTCATGAAGTCGATCTGGATAGAGTACGGCTTGTACGGAAATGCTGGGAATTTTGATTCCCATTTTCCTTCTTCTTCTACTTGTTCCATTTCTCACTATCTCTCTCTTACTGTGGATTTTGGTTTTTGGTGGAGTTGTGGTTTTTTTGGCTGCTAAGGCTTTGTTTGGGTATTGGTACTTTTTTTCTTTTTTTTTTTGAGAAGTGGGTATTGGTACTTAGTAAAACAAGATATTGCGCGCTTTGCTTTGCATTTTCAGAGAGAGATACAGAGTTCCCGCCAAGGGTCAGGGGCGGGAGAGCATTTATAAAAATACAATGCCAATGCCGGCTTATTTTTTAAGTTAACAAAATGAACTTTTTTTTTTAATTACAGCAAAAAATATATATAAAAATTAAAAATTAAGAAAAATATTATCTATCTATATATATATATAAAAAGAGGTTTCATCTTTTTCAACTAAACTTTTATGTGGTTCAAAAATACTCTCATTAATAAATGGTAACTTTATTTAAAATTAGGGTCATAAATGTCATATAACAAATTTCATTTTGTATTAAAAAAGAGAATTCCTAAAATTTATAATTTTTTTTCCTTTTACATTCAAAAAATAAATTACAATTATTACTTATCTCTAAAATTTATCATTTTTATTTGTTTGAAAAAAAAATATTTCTAAATTATAATAAATGCAAATTATTAACTTTTATCAAAAAAATGGAAGAGCCTCTAAGCATGCGCCCCCATGAGTGCTCAGAGGAAATAATATAATTATAATTAGTATTAGTACTAATAAAATATTATATAAAACTGAAAGAGGAAAATTTACTTCAAATTACGTGACTAAAGGCCGTGGTGTAAGATTAAAATTTTATTAACCTTTTTTTTAAAAGAAAAATTTTATTAAACTTAAAAAATATATAATAACCCATTTAAATTTCTTTAAGATTTTATTATTTTCCTTATGTTTGGATGGAAGGAGAGAGAGGGCAAGAAAAGAGTGGTTTAAGCAAATTTTCAAAATTTAGTAATAAAGTTTTAGTTAAATCAATTTATGTTAATAATTTTATTGTGACAAAGTTTAAGGCACAACAAAATCTCACAACATTTTATGATACTCTTGTTTTGAATTGTGGTGGGTCTAAGTATAATATTTTTATTTTATTTTATTTCATTTTTATATATGGCCTATGGTGGGTTGACACCACAACTTGTGAAAATGTAATAAGAATTTGATGTGTTGGTAGAAAAAGCCCAATGTCAACATACTTGTAGCTCATCAAACGATTTGTAGCATATATATCAATCCATGTGTGATTGATTCAGGGCTTTTGAGTTTTGAGGCAACAATGAACAAGAAAATTACGAAAATGGGTCTCATTGTCGAATTGAAATCAAGTGCAATATCTAGGTGCAATTACTTCCATTCCACTCACAAATTTTTTTACTTCTTCACTTTTTTTTTTCAACTTTTTATTGATTTAATTAATGGCTGAAATTGGAAATTACTTTTTTAACTCTCAATCTCAATTATTAAAAGTAATTGCACATGGTGCAATACTTAGGATATTGCGATCTCAATTCCTCTTTGTCTGAGACATCTTAATAGTTTAAATAAATTCCACTGGCCCTTTATTCACAAGGATGGAGAAGAGATTGTGGACATACACTGCCTGATCTAGATGATGAATGTAGCCTTAATTCCTAAACTTTCAAGCATAAATAACAATAATAAATTTCCATTCCAACTTATCAAAATCATTCTCCATACATGCTTTTATTCCATTCTATTCAAATACTAAGCAATGTTGAATTTTTTTAATGTGGAAATGATAATGCTATTTGTGTTTGATAAGTCAATGTAACAAGGTGTTTGAATTTATCGTAAGTATGTGTTCACATACTATTACATCGAAAATTTCACAATCAAGCTTTTATTTGTGTTGTGGTGGAACCTAGTAAGCAGAGTGTGTGAAAAAGTTAGCGAACTTTCTTGTGAAAAATTTGGTGTCTTTAGCAAGGTCATTAAATTTGATTATAAAATTGCTTTATATATATATATATATATATATATAGATGGGTTCAAGTTACACCAGGTGTAACTCCATAAAAGTTACACATTTTTTAGGCCGTAAATTTATAAGAGATCTAACGGATAAAAACAAAACACCATTATCAATTACAATATTAAATTCTTACCTAATTAATAGTCTCTTCATTAGCTCTCTCCTCATTTAATATTTTTTATGTCTCTTTTTCTCTCTCCTTATTAAGTCTTTCTTTCCATTTTTTTTTTTTTTTGCAATTTCTCCTCTTCGTTTTTATTCAGGGATGAAGCAACTGAAATGAAGCAAGACATATAACCTATGTTTTGTTTTTAGAAAAATTGTGATGCTGATGCAATTCCCTTCTTCTGTCACAGGTCATTGTTTAAATCCCTATGTTTTTGCAGAAGATTCAGTATAAATATTATATGCAATTATTGAATTTGAATGGACTTTTGCCAAATTCTTTTGATAGGTAATGTTTATTTACTTCAATTGCCTGTACATTTTAACCTATGTATCATGAAGACTGTGTTTGTGACACCAAATCACCATATTGCTTCAATAATATCTTTGTGTTTAGTGAAATATATGGAACCTGTTGGTGCAAACACAATAATAATGGAAATAATACATAAAGAGAAACTGAATAGTACTTCTGAATATTATTAATATAAAGAAAGGAAATACACAACACTATTTGGACTGAGGCGCGGCACTCGCTCTCTTTAAGGAGATTCAAGCCCTTGGTTGGCTAACTCTTGTAACCGGTGCAGACCTTCTCTGACTTGTCTCCCCCAGGATACAACAGCCCAACAAGTGTTGTATGGCTAGAACAACCTCTGCACAAAGTGTTCAAGCCCAAAGCTCCACCAGAAAGAACACCCTTCCTTGCCAATAATCTCTCTATTTTTTTAGTGTGTATTGTGAATTGCAGTAACTTGGATTGGGTCTGAATGAGTCTATTTATAGGCTCAATGGGCCTTACGAAATTACTACCCAATTTATTCTAATTAATTAGGTCCAATTATTCTGATGTAATGGGTGTTACAAGATTAATTGTTGGATATTAATCTGATGGGCTGGAGTTACACTATTAATGGTGAGATGAGGAGTTTCTGAAGAATGAATAGGCCCAAACGGATAGTCCATTAAGTGGGTTAATGGCTCTTCATTGTCCATAATAAAAATGGAGTATTAATTCGGGCCATTTACTCACCAACGGATATGGTAATTATTCTGAATGGACTGTCAAGTAGGAGGATCCAAGGGGCTGATTCATTTCCATTTTTGATACCTCCACTCTTCACCTCCCCCTTGCGCATGTATCTAGCCCAATATCTGAGACAATTCATATTAGCCCATTAATCACCACAATTAAAAAGAATAAAAAAGTCTCTCTCCTTTTCAATGTGGGATTAAACATTTTTCACAACTCTTCATCTTCCATATTCACTCCACATCTTTACATTTATTTTATAACATTTACTCATTTTAATTATTTAATATTAAAATGTTCCAACAATCCCCCACTCATTTTAATATTAAATTTTAGTTAAAGAGAGATTACCAGGCAAAGATGGGTCACTATGCATCATGAAGGTGTGCTCTGCATTGAACCTTCACTTAGTAAAACAGCGATCTCAACTCCAGAGTCGTAGTGGTCTCCGACTTGAACTAGGACTGCTTTAGGGAAATTAAACATCACTGCTTACACATAACAACCCAGGTGTTGACATGAGCTTTTATAGCTAGCACTTTACGGCCATGTGCTGATCCCAGTTTCATGGGTGTATTTGAGATTAAGTCCAAATCTCATAGGGAGCGGCCCCACCCCCACACTCACATAGGTGAAATTTGTCAAGGGTGCTCCTGCAATTCTGACACCCCACTCATACGAGCTACAAATTTCATTAAGAGTTTTTTACTCAACCTCTCCACATTACAGGATAAATGCACTTACATCATAGGGATGAACAATTAAAAAATTATTTACAGAATAAATAATTTAAAAAAAATAAATAGTGCATTTCTTACGACCATCATATGATTCGTTTTTCCCATTGAACCCAATTCTCAGGATCTCTGGTCCTTGGGTTGGGTATCCTCATACATGGCTCATGATTCTATGGACTTTAGTCCCATCCCCCTCGATGTATTCCAGACTCTATCTTTTGCCAAGGCCTTGGTAAATGGATCTGCAAGATTATCATTAGATTTAATATAATCCACAGTTATGATGCCACTACTCAAATAAGATCGCACGGTACTGTGCTTTCTTCTTATAGGTCTGGATTTACCGTTGTAGTAACGGTTTTTAACTCTACCAATTGTGGCAGTGCTATCACAATGAATTAATATAGGTGGAATTGGCTTTTCCCAAAGGGGAATTTCATATAACAAATCTCTGAGCCAATTTGCCTCTTCACTAGCTGAAGCTAATGCTATTAATTCAGCTTCCATTGTTGAATTAGCAATTATTGTTTGCTTTTTAGATTTCCAACAAATAGCACCACTACCTAAGGTAAAAATATAACCAGTGGTAGAGAGAGAATCACCTGACAAAGTATTCCAATCGGCATCACTAAAAGCTTCAATCACAGCAGGGTACTTTTTATAAAATAAGCCATAGTTTTTGGTACCAATTAAATATTTCATAACTCGCTCAATAGCTAGCCAATGATCTTTACTAGGTTTGCTAGTAAATCTGCTAAGCACTCCTACTGCATATGCAATGTCAGGTCTAGTACAATCTGTAGCATAACGCAAACTACCAATGATACTAGCATAATCCTTTTGATTAAAAATCTCATTATCATTATTCACAGGAAATAAATGAACACTAGAATCAAAAGGAGTAGCTACACTTTTGTGATCATGAAAATTATATTTTCTCAACGTAATGTGATTGATCAAGATATATTCCATCACATGTTTTTGTAATTTTCATGCCCAAAATAAAATTAGCCTCACCAAGATCTTTCATATCAAAATGGCTTTTAAGCATATTTTTTGTTTCATTTATAACATGCATATTTGAGCCAAAAATTAACATATCATCCACATAGAGGCTAATAATAACATGTAAATTATTCCATGATTTAGAATAAATACATTTATCACATTCATTTGATTTATAACCATTCTCAATCATGCAGGAATCAAACTTTTCATGCCACTGCTTAGGTGCTTGTTTCAAGCCATATAGGGATTTAGTTAGCTTACATACCTTGCTTTCTTGGCCAGGCTCTACAAAGCCTTCGGGTTGGTCCATATAAATCTCTTCCTCTAGGTCCCCATTAAGAAAAGCAGTTTTTACATCCATTTGATGAATTTTCAAATCAAAAATTGCAGCAATGGCAATTAACAATCTAATAGATGTAATTCTTGTTACCGGAGAAAATGTATCAAAGAAATCAAGATCAGCTTTTTGTTTAAAGCCTTTTGCAACAAGTTTAGCTTTAAACTTATCTATTGACCCATCCGGTTTCAACTTTTTTCTAAGGACCCATTTACAACCTATGGTCTTACAACCCGGTGGAAGATCTACTAATTTCCAAGTTCTATTAGAAATTAGAGATTCCATCTCATCATTTACAGCCTCTTTCCAAAATATGGCATCAGGTGATGTTAAAGCCTCTTTTAAATTTTTGGGATTTTCCTCAATGTTAAAAACATAATAATCAGGACCAAAATCCTTTTCAACTCTAGCTCTTTTACTCCTTCTAGGTTCCATTTCAAAATTTTCTTGATTTTGAAAATGTGAAGTAGAAGAACTAGGTTGTGACAAAATATTTTCTTCACCCCCACTATTTTTCAATTTAAAAGGAAATTTTTCTTCATGAAAAAATTGCATCACCAGATTCAAAAATTATTTTGTTTTCAAGATCAAAAAATCTATAGGCTGCACTATTAATCGCATAACCAAGAAAAGCACAGGTAGTAGCTCTTATACCTAATTTAGGCATTTTAGGATCAGTAAGCCTTACATAAGCAAGACAACCCCATACTCTCAAATATCCCAAATTTGGCTTATGTCCTTTCCACATCTCAAAAGGTGTGGTGTGTGACTTTTTATGTGGCACCCTATTCAAAACATGACATGCAGTTAAAATAGCTTCACCCCAAAAATGTAAAGGTGCACCAGATTCAATTAACATGGCATTTGTTAACTCAATTAAAGTTCTATTTTTTCTTTCAGCCACACCATTAGAAGCAGGTGAATATGGTGCAGTAGTTTCATGGATAATTCCCAAAGACTGAGCAAATGAGTTGAATGCACTTGATTCATACTCACGGCCTCTATCACTTCTTATTCTTTTTATTTTTCTACCGAATTGATTTTCAACTTCTTGTAAAAAATCTTGAAATTTTTCAAAAGCATCACTTTTATTTTTCAACAAATAAATAGTTGTATATTTTGAGAAATCATCAATAAAAGTGATAATATATCTATTTCCTCCACGAGTTAAAATTCCCTCAAATTCACATAAATCGGAATGAATTAACTCAAGCAATTCGGTATTTCTTACAACATTTTTATGAGGCCTTTTTGTAATCTTAGCTTGACTACAAGTTTCACATTTTTCAAAATCTTTTGACAGTCTTGGAATTAATCCTAAACTACTCATGATTCCCACATATCTACTATTTATATGACACAAACGAGCATGCCAAAAATTAATAGAAGAAAGCATATAAACTGAACTGGTAGATGTTTTATTATTCTCAACATTCAATTTAAACATTCCATCACAAGTATAACCCTTGCCCACAAATAATCCCTTTTTTGTGATTACATAATTATCAGATTCCATAGTTTGCTTGAAGCCAGCCTTGTTAAGCAAAAAACTTGACATCAAATTCTTCCTCATGGACGGAGTGTAAAGTACATCTTTCAATGTTAGCACACGTCCAGAAGTGAATTTCAATTCAACCTCACCACTCCCAAGAACCTTGGTTTTACTAGAGTCACCAAGCATAACAGTTTTTTCTTCTTCAAAAGGAGTGTACAATTTGAACCAATTCTTGTCATAGCAGACGTGCCTATTAGCACCGGAATCTGCCCACCACCCTTCAACATATTGCACCATATTGATGTCTGTAATCATAGCCACTAAAGGCTCTTCGGTTACGTTAGCCTGCGGGACAGATTCACGTTTCCGAAATTTGCAAAATCGAGCAATATGCCCACTCTTGCCACAGACAAAACAGGATCTATTAAATTGATCTTGTGAAGGGGGTCCTTGGTTCTTATTGTAATTTTTATTTGGGTTTCCCCTTCCTTGAGGTCTATTATTATTTTTAAAGGCTCTTTTTTTTAGGCTTCAATTGAACATTTCTAGGAAAATGATTTTTGGGCATATTATTATTGGATGAAATAAGGTTTACCTTTGTGGTGGAATTACCATTGCTCTCTTGTGTCATGAGTGCATCTTGTCCTCTAGCCTCCTCCTCCACACGGATGCGTGTGATCAAAGTCTCCAAGGATGTCTCCTTCTGTTTGTGCCGCAAAGTTTTTTGGAACTCCCTCCAAGATTGTGGTAGTTTATCAATTATGCCAGCTACCACCAAATTGTCTCCAATCTTTATGCCTTCGGATCTCAATTCTGCCACAATCATTTGGAAGTCTTGTGCTTGATCCACCACCGATTTTCCATCCACCATTTGGTAACGGAAAAATCTACTAGCAGCATACTTCTTTGCACCTGCCTCCTCGGTATCATACTTGCTTTGTAAAGCCTTCCAAATTTTCTTAGCAGAATTGTAAGTTGTATCATAATAATCATAGAAATGATCGGCAAGACAATTCAATAGATAAGAGCGACAATTATATTCATCTTTTGTATACTTATCTATTTTTTCTTGATGGAGAATATATTCTTCCTCATTCATCTCATCGGTAGGAACTTTTGACGGATTCTTGTCAGTGAGGATGTAGGAGACTTTGAGAAGACTTAAGTAGAAGAGGACCTTTCCTTTCCACCTCTTAAAATGGGCTCCCTTAAAGCGAAAGGGCTTGTTGAGATCTCCAACAGGCTCATTTGGTTTCTCTTGTGAAGACTCCATGTGTTTGAATCTCCTTAAAATTGTTGGTGCAAACACAATAATAATGGAAATAATACACAAAGAGAAACTGAATAGTACTTCTGAATATTATTAATATAAAGAAAGGAAATACACAACACTATTTGGACTGAGGCGCGGCACTCGCTCTCTTTAAGGAGATTCAAGCCCTTGGTTGGCTAACTCTTGTAACCGGTGCAGACCTTCTCTGACTTGTCTCCCCCAGGATACAACAGCCCAACAAGTGTTGTATGGCTAGAACAACCTCTGCACAAAGTGTTCAGCCCAAAGCTCCACCAGAAAGAAACACCCTTCCTTGCCAATAATCTCTCTATTTTTTTAGTGTGTATTGTGAATGCAGTAACTTGGATTGGGTGAATGAGTCTATTTATAGTCAATGGGCCTTACGAAATTACTACCCAATTATTCTAATTAATTAGGTCCAATTATCTGTAAATTAAATTTACACCGGATATGGTAATTATTCTGAATGGACTGTCAAGTAGGAGGATCCAAGGGGCTGATTCATTTCCATTTTTGATACCTCCACTCTTCACCTCCCCCTTGCACACGTATCTAGCCCAATATCTGAGACAATTCATGTTAGCCCATTAATCACCACAATTAAAAAGAATAAAAAAGTCTCTCTCCTTTTCAATGTGGGATTAAACATTTTTCACAACTCTTCATCTTCCATATTCACTCCACATCTTTACATTTATTTTATAACATTTACTCATTTTAATTATTTAATATTAAAATGTTCCAACAGAACCTATATTTTACTAAAACATATACATTTAATTATTACTAATTCTTTTCCATTTTTCCTTTTCCTTTTTTTATTTATATAATTGATCAAAAACAAAGGATTATGGAGCATGTCTAGTAGCTATGACACAAGTATCTACCCTATGGAACCTACACAAGTATAATTTCAATGTTATACTTAGAAAAGTTCTCAACTGTCAGATTAACTGATACTTTCTAGAAGAGGACAAGACCACCCCTCCTATACCTTCTCTAGGAACCACCCATTTGTGTTCAAAATCAATATTTCTTTGTACTTTAGCAAACCTTGCTTCATTTATCCATGTTTCGGCTATAAACACGATAGGGGGGTCTTTTGCTCGAATGATATCTCCAAGCTCCTTCCATATATGTAGGTTCTCAAGCCCACGACTGTTTCGTGCTAAGCAATTCATTGTTCTTGGTAGGGTTGATCACTAGTTGCCACTAATTCAAAAGATGTTTCTTCATCACTCCTTAAACTCTATCGTTTCTTACTAGGTAATTCAGGGAGATCATCAACCTATACAAAACTCTGTTTACTACTGCCAGATTAATTATGGGTTATATGGATTTTCTCTGTACTTTTCTGGCCTACTCATACAAACCCACTTTTGGGTTTGTTTTTTCTCTCTAGATTGAGGTATAACTAAAAGAATCCCCTACCCCTCACATGATCCAGTATCTTTAGTTGGTTATGTTGCATTAGGAATGTGGTCTGACTATTGAGGAATATGGGAACAGTCCTCTTTTGGGTCAAATTTTGTCAACTCAGAATCAATTATGCTAATAGGAGATATAAAAACCTCCTCTGAAAAGGCATTATCACGATCAATTGGATTTTGGCCTTTCGCAAAATCTGGTACCAATGTGTCCCATGTAGGAAAGGAAACACTTGAATTAAGCAGAAAAGTCGGGTTTACTTTATTCCCCACTTCTTTCCTTAATTGATCTCCAACCACCGAAGTTGATTGCTCCAGCGTATCCTCCACCACCAATTGTGCCTGAGTGATGTTTTCATTCTGTTCCATTGCTCTGGGACAATTGACACCATTTGGGCTAGACTTGACTAGTGATAAAACTCTTTCACATTTAGATTTTAGAAACTAGGGACATTCACCACATTCTTTTGAGAGAGAATGAATAGTGGAGCTCTTACATATGATCCAAACTATTTCTAGTTGTTTAAGAGATTACCTTCATTTGCAATCCACATATCGCAATCCTCGTCATCATGTTCTAAGCACCCACACTAGTAGCATGAGTTCAATAGTCATTCATATTTGAAGTTTACCCAGATTTTCCATTAGTGAAGAATCAGTAGAGTGGTGGACTATGCCAAGAACTTCACAAATCTTTTCTGCCGCTTGCACATTCATATACCTAATAGAGATGTCGTGGACTTGCACCCAAAATGTTGTTTTGTCAAACTTCAGATTAGATATATGAGTATTCTTCTCGTATCGTTTCATGACCACCTAGTATTTATCAAAACTCCACAGCTCGCTCAAAAAGACCCTATTAGCATCAAGTTTGTTATCAAACACAAAAAGAATTTTGTGATTGCCTAAGGATTCGTTGGGGAGTTTATAAGGGAATGGAATGGAATTGAATAATCATTAATAGAATAGAATGGAATGAAATAATCATTAAAGGAATGGAATGGAATTTAAAAATCTTGTTTGGATGTTATAAAATAAAAGAATGGAATGGAATAAAATGTAAGTAATATTGTTTGGAAGTGACATTGGAAGGAATGAAATGAAATTATTTTATAATAACATTACTATCATACCTTTCATTTTAAAGAACATAAAAAATTATTTTAGTTTATGGAAAATGAAAAATTTATTGTAGCTAAAAAACAAGTTATGTATGTTTCTATGTTGTAAAGTAATTCATGCATCGCATATTTATTTTCAACAGAATAAAATTTGTCTAAAAACGCAAGCAAATATCTTTAAAAAAAACTCCTGTAATAAGTCTTGCCAAAACAAAACAAAATAACAAAATAAAGCAAATCTAAAGTTGGCCTAGAAATCCCAAACTTCTTAATTTTTAGGCCTAGACATCAGTGTCAATAGGACACATTTGCACTCATGATTTGGGAAACCAAAGAACATCTCCTTATATGTTGGATTTTCCATAAAAAATATGTCGGCTTCAGTCTTTGATATTGGATCCAAGTCCAATATGCCCAAAGTTGGGTAAACTTCGGCTCCATATGACTTTGAAAAATACTTTTCCATAACCTCAATTGCCCTATCAATTGCCATTGATACATTAACAAATGACTGAGAAATTACATTCCCAAGTTCATCATCTTCTGCCAATTTTCTTTTCTTACTTTTAGAAGACATTGCATCTTGTGATGACACTCGAGAACGTACAACAGTAATTTCTGGTGACCTCTAATCATCTTCAACTTCAAAGTTCTCCAAAGAAACTTCATTTTGAGATATCAAATTATTAATCTCATCAATAGTGGTCGATGCAGCATACCTAGTACATTTCTCCTTTATAGTTTTAACATGATTACCTCTTGCTCTATCTTTAGCCCAAAGTTGTGTCATCTTAAAGTAGTTAGGCATAGGTGTTGTCATCCACTTCTTGGCCATAGGTTTAGACTGTTACAAACTAAGAAAATGGTTATACAACAGATATAATTATGTAATACAAAATTAAACTCACAAAAAATGGTAATTTACCACTATGAGTTGCTCCCAAACTTCCGGTTCAACTATCGGGTTCAACTATCCATATAGTTAAAGAATCATTTCATTCAAAACCACTCAATCCATCTTTAAATATGTCATAGCATTCATGAAAATTCTTCTTTAGTGTCTTTTGTCGATTTTTCACCTTATCCTTGTTAATTTTCATGTGAAATTTTTCAACCAACTTTTTCACCATGTCATCATATGCACTAGAGGTAAAAGTTCCATTAACTCTACCACCTATCATCACTTGATGTAAAAAAGCATCCACTAAAGCATCATCTATAACACTACTCCATTGTACTTCTTTGCTTGGATCTTCACCATTCTTCTTTGATATCTTACCCATGCTATAATTAATTGGACAAAAAATTCATATAAAATATTGTGTAGATATTAATATTATTTATCAAAAGATAGAGAGCAATATCAAAATGAAAAGAGAATTTTGCATAATATTTAGGTCTAAGTAATTGAAACCTAACATAATCTTGAACTACATGACAACAGTAAACCCAAAAACTATCACATTTGGACATAGTTTTGCCACATGGCTAATGTTATAAAATCTCTTATAATATCTCCTTGCCTAGCATCCTTACCATCTTCTCTTGGAGTAGGGGCCACATGTTCACGGTGAGAATGTAAAACCTCTTCATCAACTTTAGCAATAAAACTTTCATCAAGATTGACATCCATTAAATAATTATGAAGTGTGCAACATGATAAAATGATTTTATTTTGTGTGTCAGCACAATAACTAGGTTCTGTAGTACTTGTTATGATAGGAAATCTTTTTTTCAGTATACCAAATGCTTTTTTAATAGCATTGTGCACTGACACATGTCGCAAATTAAACAATTTTTTAGCATTTTCAGGAAAACGAACATAGTACTTTCTTAAATGATAACACACTCCCCTAGAAGGTGCAACCAAATGACTTCTATTCATATATCCCACATCAACAAAATAATATTTACTGAATAAACAATAACAATTGTTAATTATATACTATAAATTTTTTTAATTATAAAGAATATATCCTAATACGTATTTGAATTAAATTTACTTTGTGGAATTTTCTAATTATCGTTTCTAGTTAAAGTACTTTTTATTATTCTCGAATTTGAAGCAATTCCTTCCTAACCCAGTAATACGTACATGAATTTCAAATCAAATGAACATGCTACCAGCACATTTTGTGTTAACCCTTTCTACCCCGATATTTGGGTGCATCCTCATTAGACACTTTGACATGAACATATGTTCTATCAAGTGCCCTAATACAATCCTAAAATTAACAATATCTTTCAAAAACATTTACCTTAAAATATACTTATACTAAACTACTATCAAATATATAATATATACATGATATATTTACCTTAAAATATGGATTGAATCTATTACTCTATAGTATTTCAACTGGCACTTGGGTTCCATTAGGTTGTTGAAGGAATTGATCCTTTAATATAATTATTGATCTTAACACATTATGAAAATGGCAATTAATGGTCTCACCAAAACGACAAACAAAGAAGGAAATTGTACGGTTCTTCACATTATGTGATAGAATGTAAAGAAACGTGGCAACTTTCTCTTCAATTGTGGCATGTTGCGTGTCTTGAAGATCATTGTCTCTTTGTAAAATGTCACGCATACCTTGAAAAGCTTGTGGACCTATGCGTATTACATCATAGCATTTTTCACTAGTTCTAAGTCGATGCATTATTTTATCATGAACTAATTGTCTTTCTATGGTTGATTGTGTAGGAATGTGAGGAACACGTCTTTTCAATCGTTGCCTTTGATGAATAATGTAGCACAAAGAACGGCATGAAGCATGAACCAAGGCTAGTTTCCGCATAAAGTCCGAAAACATTATGGTCTTAAGTACCTCATCATTCAAATCCATCTTAGTAAAAAAAATAGTTATGTTATCAGTTGGAGTCCTAGGTAAAGAAATTATAGGCACATGTTCTATTCATTATAAAATTTGGACACTTCACAATATGCTTTGATAGCTTTTTAAATTGTAAATTAACTATTTTTTATATTTTAACATAAAATTAAATATATGAACAAGAAACTTTCACAAAAGGAAAAAAAATGTCAAATATTTTAATGGTAGCAGACAAAGTGGCATAAAGTGTATATCACGTAGTCTTATGCATATCATAGTAGCAGATAAAACAAGAAAGAAAACACTACACACAATGAAAGAAGAGACAAATAAAACTCATGGCAGAATAACCACTCTACCAATATAAAAGACTACACACAAAGCAATATAAAAGACAATATATATCACTCTTCATGGTAGAATCCTCATGGCTAGAAATGACAAAGTAAGAGTTGAAAAACCCACCTAATATTTGTAGACAATATAAATGACTAGTAGACAAAGAAAAAGAAAAAGAAAGACTTGTGAGCAGTAACCAAAAATTGCAAAGAATAACAGACAATAGATGTCTTTCTGAAAATTTGATGAACAGCAGCAGCTTCGCTTTGCAAAGAATGGGCAATAACAATGTGAGCAGTAGGGTGTAAGAATGACAACCTTTTATTTTTTTTTATTTTTTATTTTTATATATATATATATATATATTTTTTTAACAACTGATTGAGAAAAAAAATTGCCGTGATGTGTAAAAAGGTATGATATTAAAGGGGTATTTTTGGAGTTTTTACAAAAATTTCATTAAATCTAAATTCATTCCCTCCCATTCCTACCAATTTTGGGAGGAACAAAAATTTGATGTTTTAAGGAAAAAGGAAGGACAAAGTGTTCCCTTCTAATCATTCCATTCCACTTAAACTCCCAAATAAGGGAATAGACCTTCCATTCTTTCTGTTAAAACTCCTACACCAGGGGAGGGAATAATATTCTAAAAATATTCCTTTTATTCCATTCCATTCCACTCCCTCCTCCCAAACAAAGCCTAAATCTCTCACCTTGAAACTGTTTTGAGACCACCATAGGTGATTAAAAATTCTTGTGATGGCTTCCTTATTTAGGTTTCGCTTGGTAAAAAACTGTGCTGCAATAATTAATTCTTCAAAACTCAGATCTTTCTCAAGGTAGCACCATGAACCCTCCCTCTCAGAAAGCGTGAGCTGGTTCCAGTTGCTTATTAAATCATCCATAGATGAAAGCAAAAGGGAAAGAGAGAGAAAAAAGAAAGAAAAGGCTAGGTTAAAAAAACACTCATGACTATTTCTCTGTAACCCTAAAAGAAAACCCAACACTTCGAGGAATAAACTTATTAAACCAAGGAAGACAGAAACTCCTTCAACAAAGAAGGGGCTCCAATTCCACTACCTAAGAAAAGTTAGAGCTTTCTTAGCGAAAGAGAAATCCTAATTCTTGCAATTGATAATTTATTATACCTTTTTAATATACCAATTCATATCACTTTTTGTTTCCAAGGATTTCAGGAACCTTTTTAACCAAAAAGAAAATTAAGCTTGACTTGTTTTCTTTGCTATGGACCCCAGCCCAAACTTGAACATTTAGAACAAGCCCATGCTTGCATTATCAATTTTTTGAATGGGCCTAAGTTTGCTTATAAACTCCGCTAACATTTTTTTTTTTTTTTAAGAAGAAAGCTCCACTGACTTGGTTAAGTATGTTAACTAAGGGAGAGGATTTGTTGCAACCTTGTATGTAGCAATTGCTGCATAAAGGATAAGGGCCATCATATATTTTCTTTTTTATGAATCTATTTCCCAATTAAATTAATTTATATCTCTATCATATATCTCCTTGTCTATAATTTTTTCTTTATGAAAAAAATTAAAAGGAATGACATGTCTTTTCTTTTTTATAAATAAAAAAGGGTAGAGAGGGCGACCTAACTTGTCTTTTCTTATTACATTAACTAATATATTATCCATTCATACTAATGTAATATCATAGGTACATAAACTTGAAAAAGTGAATGATTTGTTATATGACCATCTTTTGCTTGGTATTTGCATGGTTAAAGGTCACCGAGCTTTACCTTCTCTTGCTCTAGTAAAAATGCAACCTATAATTCTATTGTAATAATAAAAAAAAATTATTCATCATTGCAATAACTTGATACTAATTATTTTTGTAATTTATTGCAATGAAAAATTTGAAATGATAGGTTATTGCAACAAAGTTATCATTGCAATAACTTTATATAAATTATTACAATCTATTTCAATGATATATTAATTTATTGTAATGACAAACATGAAATAATTATCTATTATAATAAATATATCGTTGCAAAAATTTGATCTAAAATATTTTTATCAATTATTAGTGCTAGTGTTGTAAGTCTTGTCTTCCCACTCCCTCCTTCCCCATTCCCTAAGTTTTCTGTTTATATTATCTCAAAAAAGAAAAAAAGAAAAAAGAAAAAAAAAGTGGTCTAAAGTACCACATCAGTCAGTTAGTGAGTAAGTTTTCGGTTTATAAGTCTCATTAGTACTTACAAAGGTTAGACCATTTTGTAAGTGCTAGTGCTGTAAGTTGTGTCTTCTCACTCCTTCCTTCCCCATTCCCTAAGTCTTTTGTCATGTCTATATTCTTTTACTAGTTCTAATGGTCTGTTTAATCTATGTTACTATATTAGTTGGTTGAGTAAATCAGATTACCCTGGCTATTTTTGTTTCGATTCATTTTCATAGCTGTTTTCTTCTTTTGATAGTAGTACAAATAGTTGGTTGTGTAAATCATATTACTTTGGCTTTTTTTTTGATTAATTTTTATGGTTGTTTTCTTCTTTTAATTGCAAGCAGAATTTCATTGTGGGGCCGAATAAGATTAAACATGAAAAAACTTTCAAGACATAATTCTCGATTATCAAGATATTCTTATATCAATTGTTGAAATCTATAATCACATTCTAAGGAAAAAAATATTCAAAATTTTAAGTTCATTTTGAACTCTTTTTAAAGGATTTAACGTCTAAAGTTTCAGGATTTGGGATAGAGGATTGAACAATGACCTTTAAAGGTTTAAAATACCCTTTCACTCTCAGTACGCATGACTAGCCGTGTATATGGTTCACTATTATAGATCTTATGGTTGTTGCTTGTTAAGCATTTTTGTGTTACAAGTTATATTTGTTTAACATATATAATTGTGTATGGTTTATTGACATGGATTAGTTTTTAGTTTTGTATATATTTTTAGCACTTTTAGTTTATTGTCAATCTATCATAAATATATATATATTTTTTGTCATATACATATTTGTATTACTTTTTTTTGTTACACAGGTTATATTAAAAAAAAAAAAAAAAACTTACAGTCATATTTTAATGATTATTAATAGCAAAGTAATAATTGGTCATGACATCTTCAAAAATATATCAGCCCAAAATCGACCAAATTGCACATTGTATATTACACAGAACCGCACCGCACGTGTGGCCACAAATTGAGGTGTGGTGCAATGATGGTTTTGGCTAAATTGCATTGCAAAGTGCGGTGCTAAAAATGGTCCAAAATCGTACCATGATCACCCCTAAGAGCAATCATTATAGATTAGATGCCATAAGTTTAAATTTTATGAGATCTATAAAAAAAAATTCCCACTACACAAACGACACATCGTTTATATTGAAACGACTATGGACTCAATCATCTAACTTCCAGGTTTTCAGAAAATCCCAATCAGGCCCTTCCACAATCTAGCCCATCTTCGTCCTCAACCAATCATCAAAAACCCAACCCAAAAGCCCAATAAAAACGAAGCACACCCAACCCAAGTACCAGATGAGAGCCCTCCTCATATTACATTCCGAAATTGCCCTAACAAACCCTAAAAGCAAAAACCCCTCGTTCTATTTCTAATATAAAACGTGAACTTCACCGCCGCGTTTAGTCTTCTTTGTTTAGCCCTAAGAAGAACCACACCTCTTCTCTTCCTCCTCCTAGGGTTTTGCATCTGCATCTGCACCAATGGTAAACAAACACAGCATATCTCTCTCTCTCTCTGGATCTATTCTTCATCTCTGTATCTATATGTGTCTGATGTTTTTATATCTCTCTGTCTGTGTTTTAAAAATGGGGGAATAGGGTAAGGGAACAGGGAGTTTCGGTAAGAGGAGGAACAAGACCCACACACTGTGTGTGAGGTGTGGCCGCCGCAGTTTCCATCTTCAGAAGAGTCGCTGCTCTGCCTGTGCCTACCCTGCTGCCCGCAAGAGGACTTGTATGCCTCCTCCTTTCTCTCTCTCTCTTGTATTAATTCATGTAAATATATATTTGTCTAGTGAATGTGTAAGTAGTGTTACTCGTTTGTGCTTCTGGGTTTGCTTCCGTTTCAGTTTTTACGAACTGGGTTGTTGTTATTGCTTGTGGATTTGCTTAAATCAAAGTCATTTTTAAAAAATGTTTTTACTATTATATATAATTGTGATGATGATGTGTGTGTGTGTTGCTGATGTTTCTGGGCTGAAATGCTTTGTGGATTTGTTTGTGTGTGAATTTAAGGAAATGGTCCTTGCCCTTCATGGATGCGATTTTCGATTGTGTTTCTGGTTATTCTGTGAATTGCTGTTGTATTTTGGTAATTGATGTTATTGCCTGAATATTTACAATGGGTTTATTTGTATATGAATTTGAGGTATTGGGTTGTTGTTGGTTTTAGTTTTAACAAATGAAAACAATATTTTCTGATTTGATTTGATTGTGTTTACTGCAAGTAATTATATTTTTTGGGTTGTGCTTGGGGCAAATGAGGATTTATTTTATTATTCTTGGTTCTTAGATAACTGGAGTGTGAAGGCAATCAGAAGAAAGACCACCGGAACTGGAAGGATGAGGTACCTCCGCCACGTTCCTCGCAGATTCAAGAGTGGCTTCAGAGAGGGTATAATATTTTTACCCTTATTTGATTTATATTGGTCGTAATTTTTAAACGAAATTGGTGTGTGTTATGTAGTCTTATCTTGATTTCTTGTTTGCTATTTTTATTAGGTACTCAAGCTGCACCAAGGAAGAAGGGAGCAGCTGCTACTGCTTAAGGCATCATTGGAGAGTTGTTTTTGGTGTAATTTGGTACACAAATTACAAGTTTAGATTGAGCTTAATATGTTGGAACTGGTTTTTGAATGTAATGTTTGATGGGTGTCATAACCTTATAATGATTTTAGTTATTTTTGATTTGGTTCAATATGTAGTTGCTTTAATTTTGGACAAGGATGAATGCGTCTACTATGTTTTCCTGGTTATATTCCAAAATGAATTCTGAATTTTGTTTCTGGTTAACTTTTCTCGAGTACTGAGATAATAGTGAGCTTAACCCCACAATGTCAGATTAACAGGGGGAATTAAAGTTACTGTTTAGACTTTTTGGACATGCAATGGTTTAACTGCATTATAGTTTCTACAATTAATAATCAATATTAGCTCAATTAGCCTGAATTTGTTTCAGAAACTGGATTGGATGTATTTTCTGCCACTCATTTTAATAGAAAAGGAATGATATAAGAGCTTTGAGTAAGTGGCGTTCAGGACACATGATTGCATTGTTTTTGCCATTGCTTTTACTAGGAAGAGAGAAATTCAGTCAATTTTTTTACAGACTATTGGTGAACGGGTTCAGCAATCTGGAGGAGTTATTGATTGTGAAATGATGACATACATTGCGGTAGAGTTATTGTTTTTAATTCAATTTCTGGGTCGTTGGGTTTTAGATCAGGAACGTTTCCAGTTAATATTATGCTTGAAAAATGAATGTAATCTATTCCCCATGTACAAGTTAGGGTTGTATGGTGAGTTAAAGATTTGCGGGTTTCAATTCTGCGAGCAGATAGGTGCCCTAGTTGCTAACTTGGTATTTTATGGGCGTGCTTTCGAACCTTGTTTTGCAAAGGGACTTGGGCACTGAATTAATGGCTATCACTATGTTTTGATTACAATTTCATTTATTTTACAACCAAGGGATTGTGTCGAAAAAAAAAAAACCAAGGGATAAAACATGAATTCGAGCTAAGTGCATCTCGCATCAAGCTCTTTTTCTACTTTGTATTGTAAATAAATTTCCTGTTTCCAGATATGCGAGATTTGAGTGTGAGAATGAATGATACCCTTCCTCTGCACTCTAGTAACAAAATTTTATACCCGAGTGTACACTACAACGTCTTGTTTCATATTATGACCAATATGCAAGGATCAGTTCAAAATCAGACGATTAATGCCTCAAATCTACTAAACCGAGCTAGATGTAGTTCCACTTAGCTTCAACTAGTCTGATATCTCTTGCAATATCAACCTTTAACTTAAACAGTATTCCACTCTTAAGTTCTCATACTGAGGAATTATATTGTAGTCGAAGAGTCCGTATTGCCCATGTGTGCAACAACACCATCCATCTATTTGAATGGCTCGTGAAAATCCTTAACAGCCTTGGTTCATGATAGTGCTCTGTTTGTCCTTGCTAGCCTCTATGGACAATGCCACAGATTCAAATACGAATTCTTCTAGCACCATGAACTGTGCATTGTTCTAGAATAAAATCATTGAAAACAAGGATGGTTCATACGGAAGATAAATGGGAGAGGGCTTGCAGGACAGGGAAGGCTTTATTCTGCTTGTTGATTAAGATTATTGCAGCGTCAATAATTATACAAAATTGGTTATAGTGGCAATCTAACGACAACTACATCTTCTCTTGCACAATTGCAAAATATCTCATCAAATGTCAAAATCTCCACAAATTTGTATAAAAGAAGAGCTTTATAAAAGTTATATATTTGCACTATTCTCATGATTTACATACAATTTCCTCAAAGACGCCAAGTCAAAAAAGCTAATTACAGAATTCAGATCTATGAATGAATTGATGAAGCAAAATCACAAGCCATTAAATAACGTGTGGTAAAATGTGGAGGGCAAATAGGCAAACATTATCAAGTGATAACCAAATTTCCACTAATTTTCCTTAAATTCGCCAAATTTATGCTTTTCTTCTTCAAACTGCTTAAACACATAATCTAGCTCTGGAAATGCTGACAAAACCACCAGCTCAAGAAGGTCAAAAGCCAGGAGCTTCAAACATACAGATGACTGCGCAATAAAAAAGTCATTACTCTCTGCTAAAAAATATCCTGATCACAAATCAATATCCGTGGAAATAATATGGAGTTCCAAGAATGCTATCTCAAAAAAAAAAAAAAAAAAAAAAAAAAACCAATTGTGAATAACGAATAGGTTTAACACAAGATTTTTTTTTTTTTTTTTGATAGGTAATCAGAAAACAATTATTAATGAGAAAATAAGGAAAAGTACAAGTTGTTCATGACGATGAACAAGAAGAAAAAATAGAACAAGCAGCACAACAAAAAGAGTAATCAAGAAACTAAGCTGAGGGAAAGAATAAACTCAGAGAGAGAAGAACAATCAGTAAAACCTCAACAACGAGACCACTCCAAAAGACAACGAGACCACTAGGTTTAACACAAGATTCATTGAAAGAAGAAGATACTTCAATTGTGGCCCTTTTATAGTGAAAGGATAGAGATTCTATTTTCCTATTATTCACATGCCCCAAGTAGTTTGTAACTCATAGGGTTGGTAAAAAAAAAAAAAAAACCAATAGATTGAGCTGACTGACTGGCACCGACCGAAAGGCTGTTCTGGCTGTTTTCTCAAAATTTTGGTCAGTTTCAGTTTTGAAAATTAGAAACTTTGGTTTTATGTACCGACTGATACATATACATATTTAGGTGTTTTAAAACGCATCCTTGGTCACAAGTTCGACCCCTTGTGGATATTTTGACAAAAAGACAGTTTATTCCAACCCTAATAATTTCTCCCTGCCTCCATTCAATCTGCTGCTCCTTAGTCTCTCTAAGGTCGATGCCCTCCCTACAATTAACCAATAACCACAATGCCGTTTGTCGATGCCCACACTGCCTTTGCTGTTGCCCACGCTGCCATTCACCGTTTGCCCCCGCCGTTGTTTCCCCTAACCTATCGAACATCCAGATTCTCCTCTCAATTCAATCACTGATTCGATCCAAGTTTCTTCACCTTTAAGTACTGCCCTAGGGCTGTAAAGTTTTTAATTTTTTGCTTGTTTTGTTTTGTTTTTGGGGTTTTGATTCTTTGCCAAAGCAGAGTTGGTATTGTTGAACGCAATTGTTTGGCATTGGCACTGTTTTATTTTTCATTTTTTGACATTCCATTGTAATCACTGCAAAAAGATATGGTGTGGTTGAAAGTATTTTAGTCTTGTTTATGGGTATCGTTGAGATTTTACTTTTATTTTTATTTGTTTTTGTTTGCATTTGCGTTTCTGATCCTAATTCTTATCAAATAAAAAGTTTGTTGCAATAATGTTATAGTTTCTCATTAATTTTGCTTGTTTGTTTTATCTGTTTAAGATCTATAATTTAGTTTTTTTAAATATAAAAAGGCACATGCCCAAACCAATCACCCCGAACCGAACTGACTGCCCCAAGATCCATTGGTGCAGTTTGGTGGCCTTAATACATTTTATTAGTTTCGGTGCAGGTGTGCATAAAACCAGGGATCTCAATTTGGTGAGAAATTCTCCCCCCTATCCCAACCAAACTGAACTGACCTCACCCCTAGTAATTTGATACCTTTTTACCGACCAAACCCATGATGTCTAAGAAAGCTAATCCTTAATATGGCAAGACTTTATCCTTTGATCACAAAATTTGGATGTGGGTGTATCAACTTTGGAGAAGCAGTATATAAAAAGGACATTGACAATTTTGATAGATCTCCAACACAAAACTCACAATTTCTGACTTCCAGTATCATTAAAACTTAAAATATCTGATGCATCATTTATGTTGTGGTGGAATTACAGAGCATGAGAATGCAATAAATTGTCATAATAGGAGCAGCTTTAATTGATCGGGTAATAAAAATAAACAAAGTAGTGGTTAAATTACTTTTGTTCAATTTATTTGCAACAAATTTCCAAGTGAAGATATGCAAATATAAGTGAGCAGTTGATATATTTTATTGATAAATAAGTGAGCAGTTGATATATGATCCTTAGCATAAAATATTAAAGAAAATCAAGGATGTAGACAATCATACAAAATCAAAAGTCAAGTGATGAAGTCAGAAAAAAACCTACTACTTTGAAATAGGACAGCAAACAAAGATTAGTTTCTATTAGACATTTCCAGAGAGAATTATTAACCTTCACAGGAATAAAAATTACCTGAATAAAGAAATAGAGATCTTTTGCACATTGTTCATACTCTTTACGGCCTACGAGGCCTACAATGGTTGCTGGTGCATTATCTAAATTAAAAAAAAAAAAAAGGAAAAAAAAAAAAAAAGAGCCATTGGATTCCAAGAGATGAAACTATTTATCAGGAAAAAAAAAAATCCAAGAGAAGAAACAAGCATCTGTATGTGGTGTCAAAACTCAAAACAGATCATTAAAACATGTAACATACTGAGCAGAAGATATTACCAATCATTAGCTCATATACAAATTTTGCACGCCGAATTGCCTCCTGCTGTTGCTCATAACTGATTTTAGGTGAAGATACCCCTGTAGGCGGTTGGCCATGGGGTGAATTCTGTGATGGGTTTGTAGATGGTGGTGGTCGTCGCTTTGGATGCTTGCTTATAAATATTCCATCAGGCCAAAGTATCTATTTAAATAAAATAGGATCCAACATCAGTAATAGATCTTCTATTTTAAGAATCTACAAAACAAGCACGGATCACAGTTGGAAACACACAATGATATTAGAATTAAAGCATTCTTAGGCCAATTAGGTTTTGGTGCAGCTACTAGTTCAAAGCAACTGTTGAAAATGATATACACTTTATCATTCACAGTTTCAGCCTCAAGAGGCCCCAAAGTAGAGAAATCACATTTGAAAGGTTCCAATGCTCTTCCCTTTATCCTCTTCAAAGTTCCATCCCATTTGCTTATTAAAAAAAATTTGTCATCCCATTTCCAATGACGATTTTTCCAGGAAAACAATAAATTTATACTTAAAAGTAAAATCAGGAAACAATTCAATAATAGCAGCATTTTTACCTGAATCCTACATGTCATGCAATAGTAGACCACAGGAATTTAACCAGGAGCACAGGCTTTTTTCATGCCTCATGTTGGAATTTACACAATTTATCAGTGATAAATGATAAATGATTACTTGGAGTACTGCCAGGTGTTTTGATATCCCATGAGATTTAAGTACATTGTTTATGTATCATTTTAAAGTAGCAAGCAACTAAAATGGAGAGATTGCCAAAAAAAATATATAAAATTCAGATCATTAGATACAATTACTTTAAGAAACTTCTAAGATGGCTCATCTAAATGCCAAAGAAAACAAATCAGGTATATTCAAATCAATCCAAATTCTGTAGAAAGCCCAATTCATTGATAAAATTCCATGTCCAAGGAAGCCCCTCTAAAGATGCTCAAAAAAGAGAGTCAGCAGGATGCACAATTTTACTATCACTTGAAATGTGTGTATATGCTATCAAGACTGATCCTGAATAAAACTTGGGTGGTAAAATATGCCATATCAACTCCTCTCACTAACACAGATAGTAGTATTTACAAACTTATATGCAATCAGCAAGAGTAGCACCAACAGATCAAATTTACTGATTGCAAAACTAAACTTCACATGAGCTTGAGCATAAGATCTAAACCTAAAATTTAATTAAAATTAAGTACAGTTTTGAACCTTAAAATTTGTGGTTGTTTTCATTTGATCCTTTACGTTTTTAAAATTTTCATTTTAACCTTTAATGTTTGATTCTGTTTTTGTATTAGCCCTACCATCCTTCTCCATTAGTAATCTGATTGTAAAGTGCCAGATTAAGGGTTAGTAACTAAGCACTCATTTGGCACTTAGCGGATAGATCACTATCGGAGATAGAAGGCAGGGCCAATATGAAAACGGAATCAAACATGAAGGGCTAAAATGAAAGTTTTGAACGAAAAGGGTTCAGATGAAAGCAACCTCAAACTTTAAGGGTCAAAACTATACTATAGTATAAATTTAAAGACAAGAAACAATAATAAACATTAATACAATTTTTTTTTGAAAAAACTCTAGAGAGCAAAGCAGCTTCAAAGGTTACCTGCTCAACCCGCCTGATCCCTGAAGCAATCACTGATCCCTTACGCAGAAGCTGGATTTTCTCCATTAACCAATCATCAAAGGCATCACCCATTCCTAGTTGTAGTATCTGTTTGGCCACCCAAAAAGCCTTCCGTCTGTAAGGCACAGCAGATAAGCATTCAGCAGAAGAAGTTAATCAATCAGATCAAGATGTGATTCTATCAAGCTGAAAATCAATAATATGTTATGCCAAGTTGTAAGGACATTAAATAACAAATATATTTATTTAATACCTGATCCATCCACCATCGTGGACCTGGAGGATGACGTCTACCAAATCTAATATGGGGACACTCAAATTTGGTGGTACCCACTGCAAGGAAGAAATGCGCATTATGAACTTAAAATAACAATTCCAAAAATAATAATAAATTTTGTTAAAGAAGGCATAACCTAGCACATCACTAAATTATGCTCCACATCAGTTCCAAAGCAAAGATTAGGGTTACCTCTGTAGGAAGGGTAGGATCAGTAGCAGCATCAAGATGCGACTCAGATGCCTCTTCCAAACTATCACCATCTCTTCCTCTTGCAGTGTTCCCCAAGTTTGCAAGTGAAGCTGTACAGTTTTGCGTCCTAGAATCTGAATTACAGCAAAAATTGTCAAATGAATTTCTATATTCTTAACTAAGCTTTTCCAGAGGAGAATAAGAGATACCTTTTTCGTTTGATCTTAACCCATCAGCCACAAAATTATTCTTAATTTGAAATGCAGACTCCTTGCTTTCAGTGCTCAAATGTTCTCTCCTCAAAGATAAGTGATCGGTTACAGGCCCAAGAAAATTTGGAAGCCCTTTAGCCTTTCCAGATGGCTTATCCTCAAGGTCAACTAAAAATTCCAGAGAAGTATGGAAAGATAGGATGAGTCATAGGAAGAAAAAACAGTACAATGTAAAAGTCAACATTTAAAATATACCTGACAAAGTTTCGATGACGGAAAAGGAATTCGAGAATAGATAAGTCTGCAAGATATATATATTTTTATAAGTAAACAAAACAGATTAAGAGCACAAAAGGGCACAATCCATGTACATAGGAAGTATACAAGAGATACACCAAAATCAATAAAAATTAAAAAAGATTAAGAAATTTAAACAGTTTAGAAACAAAAGAAAAGAAAAGAAAAAAAAAAATACAGTCAAAGAGAGAATAAAATAAAGAACCTGAGAGTCAACACTGAGAAAGTCCCAAACTTCAATTGAGCCAGAAATTGTTGGAAGCTGCATAAGGTTCTGAAATACAACAAGAAATAAGGTTATTGAGTGATATGAAGCAGAAAAGGACATTAACAGCCAGCATAGTACCAAAAAATGGTATATAAAGAATAAACCATTTACATTGCCAGTCCACTCATAACACAATTGAAATCAGGGATACTTAATTAAACACATTGAACTAGAGGAGCTGACAATAAGCATAATCCCAACGAGTGCATTAAAAAAAATTATTACATGCTACTGACAACACAAGTAAAATAGATAGTACTTCTAAAGAGGATGACATTCATACTCCAAATAATGAGAAAAAGTGAGATTCAATCTTTGACCTTTAAATATTTATCAAGCAATTTACACCGTTCTTGAATGACAGGTACATCTAAACCTGTTGATAGAAAATGCTTCGGTGGCAAATGAAGATCATACTCTGGAAACTCTTTTAGACGCCGATGTAGCTCCTCAAAGTGACGAAACCTATTTAAAAGAAAATCAATAAATCTCACTTACAGAAGCCATAAGTTATACAAAATATCTTAAACAACAGGTTTGACATGTTGGGAAATCACAGAACACATCAATGAAGGCTAAAAAGAAAGTTTACGGCATAATCCTTGGCACCTTCTTTTGATTGACCAACTATTGTTATTTACATCTGTAACGGATACTGAATAAACAGCAAATTGTTTTGAGCCACTCTTCACAATATTTGCACCCAATACCTGCAACATTAAATGAGCATGCATCCTTTAGATATATCAGCAAATCAGAAAACAAAAAATTAAGCATATTGAAACAAGACAAATTCCAGGGCTTTATGGTAAGTACCTCACATCTCAACTTAAAAAATGAATTCATTGCCAATGAATTTTGCAGGGATTTAACAGCCGAATTATGACTCTCTGGTATAGAAAAGAAGGACGCAGATGAAGAAGCAGCTGCTCCACTGTGAATTCTACCCAAATTTTCAATCTCAGATTCCTCACTGGAGTCCTCAACATTCGCATGTTCTTTTGCAGAATTAAGTATATCCTGTCCGTCACCAGACAAGAAGCTTGATCTCTCAACCTCCTGCCAAATTGGTGTCTTCTGACTGCTTGATCTAGATCTTTTACGGCCAGATGGGGGTTTGACTAACCTTCGATAGTTAACATGTCCTTTACTGGTCTTCTTTGCAGTAAGGCCTTCAAAATTTTCAAGTGGATGATGAATATGAGAAATATCCTGATTTCTTTTACTTCTACCATCCCAAACTTTAGTTCCTGGAGAACCAAGGCCAGTTATATTGTTAATTTCATCATCTTCAGAAGTATAAGAAGTGCTGCTCCCTGAGTCAACCTCCAAACGTGTGAGGTTGTGCTCATCATCTTCTTCATATGAAACAAATGAAGAGCGATTTGATACATTCCGATTTGTAGGGCGGAATGAGTTCTCGGCAGAAAGTTGATCAGTACATTCAGAGTGAACAGTACTACTCTCAAAGTGATTATTCTTTGTTACAGTGTTTTCTTTGGGCTTGGATATTGCCTTTGAATGATCCACTTTAACTGACTTTCCAGGTGAAGAATTCTGTGGTACTTGCTCAATTACGCGATTTTCACCTTCCTTCTTTCTGTAGTTTCTCCCTTTTGCCCACATGTTCTCAAAATGTTCTGGAGCAAGGGCTCGAGTCTTTCTGCGAGAAATCAGATCTAACATGTCACCCCATTCTCCTCCTGGGCGCTGGCTTTGAATGCCTGTTTCTTCACTAGTTTGGGAGTTGAAGGGCAATGAGTTCCATGAACGGGTTGATCGAGGATCAACAGAAAGCAGTGGATCTTTGGAAAGATTTCCATTCACATGATCTGTTACAGATGTATTGGCAGCAGCTCTAGACTGATTGGTTTTTAACTGCACAAGTTCAACACCAGTAACAGTAGGATCTAAGAACCTAGAAAAATGATCAGATGGAATCCTTGAAGACTCTTCTGGCTTGGATTGAGATGCCCCTTCCGTGGAAACCCCTTTATTAGCTTTGGTCATTTTAAGGACTAAGACTTCAATTCTTTCATTAATAAATCTGCAAACAAAGAAATTGAAGAAAAAAAAATGAAAGCTGAAACACATAGCAAAACAAAAAAAAGTGAAGCAAGTAGTGAAGCAATTTTATACTTTGGACTAGCAAGGTTGAAGACAGGTCGCATTACTGCAGAAGCAAGAAGTTCCCTGCCTATATAACGAAAGAAAAGGCACTGCAGATCTTCAGGCTTGAATGTCAAAGGAATAAGACCATCCATTAGATGCTGCAAAACCTGGAAACAAAAGGTACAAAAAGCACTGTAACCACATTTGAAGGCAGATGAAGTCAAGAAACGATACAACCTTTTTAGGTAAGACCTACAAATTCACTGACTTTTGCATAATTTGAAGACGAAGGAAGAAAGTAAACAACCTTGTGCTCAGCTTCAGCTGAAAATAGAGCAGGGTGCAATTTGTCCTCGTTAGCCAGGATATGTCTTAGAAGCACATCTCGTTCCTCAATTGTTAGTGGTCCTGAATGTTGTCTTTCAATCTTTGCTTGATTGGCTCGAAAAAGCTCCAAGTGGGTGCAAATTAGATTAACAAGATCCCTGTACCATACAGAGAAAATTATTTCCTCAGTTAATCAGCTTCTAAATTAAAGCAGTCGAAAATTAAAAAGAAATGGTGTGGGGCATCTTGGGAACTAAAACCTTGTCAGAAGATCAATTAAATTTATATTTCTCATGCGCCCTGAAATTTCCCCAAGAGCACCATTCATGATGTTCACCAGTTCCTCCGGACCTTCTTTATCAGGTGTCAAGCGAGAGTACCAGAGATCTGTAATCCACTCAGAAACTAGATGTCTTGTAAAGTGATCTATTGCATCCTCAACGACAGGAGAATTCACTTTCCTTCTCCACTCAGATTTTTCAACAATTTTAGGACGTTCAGGAGGTTTCTTATGAGGAGTATTAGAGGATGGTTTGCTGTTGTATGCTGCAGCTTTTCTCCGCATGTCAAAATCTAAAGATAAATAACGAAGGCCAATGATTAAGGAGGCAGCAACAGGCAAGTTGATCCATACTGAGGAGCTTGTCACTGACAATAGAACAACAACAATAAGTAGCATATTGAGACAAAAGAAAACAAGAACAAGTATGCACACATGAAAGCTTTATCTCCCAAATGACTGAGACACTTGAGAAGCATTTTAAGCATACAAATCGTCAGTACTGGTCTAATTCCTCAAGGCTGCAAATCAAGAAATAAACTTCTCACCATGATGTTGCAGAAAATTTTTCACCAAGCTTGGCACCAA
Organism: Quercus lobata; assembly: GCF_001633185.2. Classification (NCBI taxonomy): domain Eukaryota; kingdom Viridiplantae; phylum Streptophyta; class Magnoliopsida; order Fagales; family Fagaceae; genus Quercus; species Quercus lobata. The sequence goes on along the minus strand of NC_044908.1, from coordinate 22,553,968 downwards.
ACAAACTCTTTTACTAATGTAAGTTCGATAAATAGAGAAGGAAAAAAAAAAAAAAAAAAAAAAAAAAATCTCGAATCCAAAAGGACTTGGAAGCCCATTTTTTTTTTAAAAAAGTGTCATTTAAACCAAAAGTAATAGCAGAGAAGTGTGAGAAAAGTTTAAAAAAGGAACAAAATGATAACATAAAAACTGAAAAGTACTTACTGTTTATTTGGGCTATGCCCCTCATTTCTAATAGGTGAGCGTTTGTATTGTGTTTGGTGCAGACACATTTTGCGTTTCAGCTGTTTTTTTTAAAAAAAAACCTAGCACCAGACATGAACAGTGCAATAGACAAATGAACAGTGTTTTTGACGTGAACAGTAATCCGGAAAATATTTTTTTATTGTTTTCATTTTTCAATTTTCAGCAAAATAAGTGGTATCCAAACACACCCTAAGTATCAATGAAATATTATTTTACTCTCAATGAAAACTGAACAAAATATTTACATAACCATGAAATTATTATCCCCAAGAAATCTTCAAACACATTCACAAATGTGATGCATTTCTGTCCAGTTGTTATAAACATAAAGTACAAATTTTTGCAAATATATACGAATGAAACATGATAAATCTACCCAACCTTCATGGTGAAACAACCATTAAGAGTGATGGAACCATAATGAGAACAGTAAATCAATTTCAACAGTTGTCATTAAAATAATCAGAACCCTTATGGCAATGAGTGAATATTGAAATAAACTTAAAACATAAAATAAAAACAAGAAAAGAAAAGTAAAATCAGACAAGACAACAAAAACCATATAAAATCTGATAAGTTTATACTAGTGCGTGGAAGGAAGCATTGAGTATATGTTTTCTTCAAATGGAAAATGAAACGGGTTCAATCAAAGAAACAAACTGGGATTTTACACAAATATTAGCTAAAAGCCTAATACAATACACATCTATGGAAAGACATCATATAAAAACAACCAATTATCCAATTTAAAATTTTAAAAAGTTCACTATACATAAATCGATTGAATTAAACACCAAAACTTGAAATATCCATTAAGATTTCCCTAATGTGACCACCTATATCACCAACAGTGAAGTTAATACTTGCAGCACAATAGCAAGATTCCTTTGTTCTTCAATGTAGTAAAAGCCATCCTGCTATACAAAGAAGACAAAGAGCTTCTAAGAAGGCCAGTTGGGATTCTAAAGGCTAAGCTGTACTTTTTGGCATAAAAAGAAGAAGAAGATGTTGGTCCGAATTAGATGAGGGAATAAGAAAGTAAACTAATGGATCTTAAGATATCCATCCTCGTCCACAGATCCACATTTCTATTCAAAGACAAATTGTGTGGTTACCAACAGGGCTGAACCTCACAACATAAAATTATTTCTTACTGAAATTCTCAGAAAAACTAAACAAATAAAAATTTGGGTGTCCCATAGAAAAGCCTTTTTGAAGATGATTGCATAGCAAGGATTGAAAGATGGTGAACTTTTGGAGGGGCAATAGGCTGTCCCTAATAAAGACTGTAAACCCTCACCCAAAACCCTATCACAAGCAAATCCATCTCTAATTGCAATTAATGATATTCACAACTCATGAACCTGTAAATCATTAGTTAGAGCAGAATAAAGTCCACTAACTGCTTTGTCACCTGGACCCTTACAACATAAAAATGTTTTTTTACTGAAATTTTTAAGAAAAAATAAACAAAGCAAAATTTGGGTGTCCCATAGAGAAGGCCTTTTTGAAGATGATTGAATAACAAGGATTGAAAGATAGTGAACTTTTGGAGAGGCAAAAGGCTATCCCTATAGACCATAACCCCTCACCCAAAACCCTATCACAAGCAAATCATCTCTAATTGCAATTAACAATAGTCACTACTCACAACCCTGTAAATCATTAGTTAGAGCAGACTAAAGTCCACTAACTGCTTTGTCACTTGGACCTCAACTTGATAAACATTGACGAAATGAGTATAAATGTCAGCGTGCCAACAACACATATCAAGCACACAATAACACTAACAATGAGTTCCTTGCAACTTGAAGATATTTTTTTGGGTATTTAGGCATGTGAAGTACACATGATGCTGATGATTTCAAAGGCAAGACAGATTAAATGGACTCCTAACCAAGATGCATCCATAACCCCACACCTTACACTGCCTATTCCTTATTTGATAGAATGTGTCCATAACTCCACAAATTACATTTCAAAACTTCCATACCATGTCCGACTAAATGAACTCAAAAGGAACATCAATAAAAACTTCAAACCAACATGGACTCCTTATCATAGGTTCTCTATACCTCCAAAGCCGTATCAGAAATTACATAGATTAACGGCCATGCTTCAGCACCTCAACACAACATCATAAATAAACACAAGAGAAATGGTAGAAAGCAATCCTTCACACAGTTATAACTAATGAGTCTAGAGTAGTAGTGAATTCTATGGCTTTTTCTATACCTTTCTTCATGTTAAAACAAGCTGATCACCTCCTCCAACAGGAAATGAAGGAAACAATGAGTCTTAAAACACGATGCAAAGCCGGCATTGACGGGTTCTAATGAAGAAAAGTAATTCATCTAGAACAAACCCAATAATGTGATGTTTCCACACACTAAGCAAACCAAAAAGGCAATACCCAAAAAACCCATTATCACACTGATCAAAGAACGCTCAAAACAATTGTCTAGAGCTAAAAACAACAACTACCCAAGTAACCATTTACAATCAAAACAACAAACCAATCTAAATTCTCATTAAATAAACATAAACAAGTAACTATGATTGAACGTAAAAACATATAGAATCAATCAATAACTAAATAAATAACAAAAACGTAAATCACAAGTAAAATCGAAATTAAAAAAAATAAAAAATAAAAAAACATACACGACATGAGGTAGGACAATCCGACCACGCATATGATAAGAACCACAATTCGCTTCTTGGCTTCCTCGGCGAGGTCACGAACATTCACATGTTGCCTCTGCTGCGTGCTCATTTTCTTCGCAGCTTCCTCCAATTCCAATCTCACTCATTCACAATCGCACAAACCCTCAAAAGACTCATATATCCAACAACAAAAACAAATGTATTTTGTTTTTAATTGACCCAAGAAAAAAAAAATTTGGGAAATAAAATCCAAAGATGAATCATGTAATGTTAGGGAAAACAATTTCCCGAGAAATGTGGGAAAATGAGGAGTTCAACGAACACGATCAGAGAAAGGGGTAGAAATGGAAAGGAAAAAAAAAAGGGGAATTACAAATACAATAGAGATTCAACGCAAGGACCGTTAGGTTTTGGGTTTTGGGTGTGCGTGCTTGCGTTGCGTTTTGCGTGTGAGTGCTTTGCTTAGCTCTCTCTCTCTCTCTCTCTCTCATGCGCACAAATACCCACACTTTCTGTCACTTTCACTTATAACACTTTTCTTTCTTTCTTTTTTCTTTCTGGGTGTGTTGGATAATTTGGGGGTTGTGGGATTTCTCATCTGCCAAGTCATTGCAGGTTGTAATATGTTGCAGAAAATTTTGTTTTTATTTTTATTTTATACTTATTTTACAATTTGTTTTGGAAATGCAATTAATACATATATTTAACAAATTATTATAAATATTAATTTTTTTAAGATTAGATAATTTGTATATATGCATAATATAATTCGAATTTTTTATAATCTAATTAGATTTGTTAGAGAAGCTCAACACTAATTAATTTAATCATAATTTATTTAGTGTTGGGTTGTTTTATGAACAAAGAGGATGAATTCTAATAAGTTATTTCAGCATTGTTTGTAACTCTAAAAATTAAAGTAAAAATATATATATATAACAAAGAAAATGTAAGTTTGAGGGATTTGAACTTTAGACATCTCCATTTGAAGTATTAGAAAGTACGAATTGAGATACAAAACTCTAGCCTCATTTTATATTAGTATTAATTAGTCACTAAACCATAAAATGCATGGGAAAGTTCCAAAATATATTTTTGGCAAAAATGCAAAACTGACCCTCTAATTTTCACTGTTTTTCATTTCAGTCTTCTAACTTTTATTTTTGTCAATTCAGTCCTCTAACTTTCAATGTTTTGTCAATTCAAGGCTCCGTTACTGTTGCCGTCAGAATCTATAAAATGATGCCGTTTTGCTTGTGTTTTTTTTTTTTTTTTTTTTTTTTAATTTTTAATTTAGAATTAAAATATGAAAAATCAGAAAAAAAAAGAAAAAAAGAAAAAAAAAAAAAACATTAAGGGGAACGAGGTCGTTCCCCTTCCCCTGAATCAAAAGAAAACCAAGTACCTAAATTCCTAACCCGTGAAACTTTGAGAGAGAGAGAGAGAGAGACAGTGAGCCGGTTTGAGAGAGAGAGAGAGACTGAGTTCACCGCCACCACCCCACCGTAAAATTCGCCATATTTATTATGCACACATCTTAAATTCCACCTTCTTCGCCATACACATTGCCGCACCGGACTGCACCACCTTGTTCTGCTCCGCCATCGCCTCGAACAACGGCCTCACGAACAGCCCCATGATGCTCTCGTTATTGCCGGCAGGGGGCTTGAGGTAGAGGTTGGAGAGTGAGCCAATGGCGTCGTGGACGGCAGAGTCGGAGTCCTTGAGGCGCTTGATGACGTGGCCGATGATCTTGGTGAGGTGGGCGGAGGAGGAGTCCGGGTGGGCAGTGCAGGTGAAGGCGAGGAGGCGGAGGGAGTCCTTGCGGGCGGAGGGTTTTGGGCTTTTGGGTGTGTGGTGTGTGAAATGCTTACTGGGAAATCTCCTTGGGATAGAGAGGAAGAGTTGATTCAGGGGAAGGGGAACGACTTTTTTTTTTTTTTTTTTTTTCATATTTTAATTCCGAATTAAAAAAAAAAAAAAACACAAGCAAAACGGCGTCGTTTTATAGATTTTGACAGCAACAGTAATTGCACAGTAACGGAGCCTTGAATTGACAAAACATTGAAAGTTAAAGGACTGAATTGACAAAAATGAAAGTTAAAGGACTGAAATGAAAAATGGTGAAAGTTTGAGGGTAAGTTTTGCATTTTTACCTATATTTATATACGATACCTAGTTAATATGTAGTGATAAATAAGAAGTTAAATTAATGAAGTTGTAGAAAATGACATACCTAATTTAAGTAGTCACTAACCCTCACAATGTCTGAAAAATTTTGCAATGTCATAGTGAAATATTAAAAAAATAACATTTTTGTCTGGTACAGACATTTGATTAGTCAATTAGACTCTTATCATTTGTGTCACTCATATAGGGAGGAAAACTGTTGTGCGGATCTCCTTGCAAAAGAAGGTTATCATGTAGTTGGTTCATTTGTTTGTTTGTTTTTTTTTTTTTTTTTTTTTTTTTTTTTTTTTTTTCCTGCTAGTTTTGTTCTAAGCCATTTTGAGGCTATTTCTGACCTATCACAAGCTAACACATCATACTACCAAGTTCACAAAGTACGGCCAATTACAAAGTGTCATGTACTACAACTAGTTTCTACCATCACCATTTAGGGACCAACAGAAATTTGCCAAGTGTCATGAAATAAAAACATAAAAAAGCAAGCAAAATGCCAATTACACATCAGTGCGTGTAAGCAACGACACATGCCACACATTAGTATGCGTAAGAAATGACATCCGACGCATGTAAGTGATAACATAAGTGATCCAATCAATTGCTGACATGTGTCACCTTAAAAATCAAGACATTTCTGCCAATCAAATGATGCTACGTGTCTTGGAGAAAAAGTTTTAAAGCTCCTCCAATCAGACTATGACATATGTCACCAATTAGACTTTGCCACGTGACGCTCACCCACCCCCAAACTCCTATAAATAGAAGCATTCCTAAGATATTTCTACACACACCAAGACATCTTGGGAGAGATCTTGGAAGACACCAAGGCATCCATGCCACAAGTAGCATCAAAGAAGATTCAGAAGTATAGACACTCTGTTGGAATCAAGCCCTGAAGCCTCCAGGAACTTCAAGAACTTCAACCTTGAATATGAAGAACATTCGAAGTAGAATCATCCAAACTACTTGCCTAGATCTTAAAGTTTGTTGGAATTAAGCCCAAAAACCTTCAGAAACTTCAAGAAACCACATATCAAAGAAGCTCTACGGATTCAAGCCCCAAAAGCTCCAAAGAACTTCTACCACAAACCTTCGAATATGAAGAACATTCAAAGAGAAATCATCCAAATTATCTTCCTAAATCTCAAAATTCACTGGAATTAAACTTAAAAGCCTCCAAAAACTCCAAGAAACCACAAATTGGTGAAGCTCTATAGATTCAATCCTCCAAAGCTTTGAAGAATTTCCACCACAAACTTTCGAAGACGAAGAACGCATGAAGAACATGAAGAACGTGAAGAACAAAGGATTTCTGACAAGCTTATAGCCAGAGATTCGTTGTAATTATGTTTCAAAGATCTTCAATCCATTCCTTAAACAAATTGAAGGATATTTGATGTTCGAGTCAAAATCACATTACCATAATTCCAATCAACAAGTCTATCAAGGAGATCGAATTAGAGAATCACTCTTTTGTAATCACAGAGAATTGTACCACACATTCATCAATACAAATTCATATTTGTGAAACTATTTTACTTGTTTGACTTATTTCAAACTCAAAATTTAGTCGTCCTCAGTACGATTGTTTAATCAATGTTAGGGTTAATTACATAAATTCACCCTAAACTTTGGTTGTATATGCAATTTCAACTACAAACTACAAAATTTCTTATAATTATCACCCTAATTATGGCAATCCTTGCAAATATCACCCCATTGTCCTATTTGTGGGTTAACTTTAATAGTTTGCGTGCATGTGATCATAAACCGTGCAAATGGAAACCAAAAAAAAAAAAAAAACACTCATTTACAATTAAATTTACTTAAATGATCCTCCCTCTCCCCTCTCCCCAATATGAAATTATACCCAAAATCCTTCAAAAAATTTCTCCAAAAAACCCCACACTCAAAAATGATCGACACATTGACGAGATGAAATCTAAAGGAGCACCCGATTCGAAATAAAATTATTATGGTTTTTAATAGGAGATTTTCTGAGGCTTAGTCCATGGAGCAGAGGTGAGCTGCGTCTTGTATTTTTCTCTGTAAATAGTGAAATTCTTGCAACTTAATGAACACAGGTAAATTGCCAAATCATGTAAATATTGTCTTGTGTGATTGTTTTCTTTAATGCATATCTTTTCTCTATTTTTGCATCTCACAGATTTGAGAATTTCGTGTATATTTCCTAGAATAACAAACTAAGCATCTTTGCACGATAACAAATTATTAGATTGCAATAGCAAAATAAATAGAGCATTACACTTCAATAAACAATAGAGGTATGAAATGATTTTTTTATTTTATTTTATATTTTATATTGTGTTTTCAAAATATAAGAGTGGGTTTGTTACATCCTGTTACATAAGTAGTACATCATGGTTAGCAAATTGAGATCATTACATTTTTATGCAATAGTGTTCGTTAATTAAACATGCTTGTGTTGTTTGTAGTAGGGATTTCATGTTTCCAATGGTGAAACATTACACTGTTCTCGCCTCTAGATTTTGTGTTTGCCTCCGGATTTCTTCTTGTCTTTTTGTGACATCTCATTTGGTGTGTGGATCGGTTATTGGTATGGTGTTTATCGGAGAAAAATATTTGAGGGTACTATATTTTCATATTGGGGAGAGGGGAGGCAAGAATGGGGTCGTTTAATTAAATTTAATTGCGAATTAAGTATTTTTCTCATTTAAGGGTCTATGATCACAAATACTATTAAAGTTAACCCCGAAATAAAGATTGGGTTCTATTCGAAAAGATTGTTATAATTGGGTTGGTAATTGCAAGATTTATAGTTTAAGATACAAAGTACAAGTAATCTCAAAATTTGGGGTGAATTTCTATGATTAGCCCTTTGTTATTATGTTTCATATGAACAAGAAAAAAGAAAATTGTTAGGATGACATTGGAAAACCTCTAGTGAGTACAACAGACATTACACATGTGAATGATTGTGAAAGATATGTTTTTTTTTTTTTTTTTTTTTTGAGAGGAATTAGTTAGTTAAGTTAGCATTGAAATTCTAGTGTACTAATAGGTTTAAGATCATAGAGCATTCTTCCAACCAACATTGACTCTGTAACATAGGTTCTCTACACCTCTAAAGATACAGTAGACATTACACATTTCATTAGTTAGGTGGCAAACAATGCCATGTCCTGGCAACTCACTGCAACATATCCTTTTAATTATTATTTTTTTTTAAAACCACAATTGAAATTTCTCGTACAAATATAATTTATTTAAGTTTTTTTTCCCCAATAAACCTCTATTGGTCCTTCTTAATCACACCTCCAAAAGTTTCTCTAAAAAGATCCGTTCGAGTAGGCTTGGGCTACAAGAGATGAGAATAAGATTTATTTATATATATTTTTAAAAAGGGCATGGACTAGAGATTGCTTAGATTATTTTGTTAACTAGGACTAGGATACCCAGGGGACCTTTGCGGAAAAAAAAAGTTGGTCCTCACAAAATCCAATCATTCCCTAAAATTAAAAAAAAAAAAAAAAAAAATTTCCTGTAGGGGCACGATCTTTTCAGGCCAAGCCTAAGATGTATGGAACCTTAGACTAATGAGCCCAATACAACGAATTTGTAGAGAGTGGGTTAAAGAGCTGGGCTTTGGTGTGTGAATAACGACCCCCAAAGTATTCCCCATGGGCCGAGTTTAATAGAGAGAATGAGTCCTCAGCGTGATTCGAGGAGCTTTTTCTGGTGCTTCTCGCGTGCTGGGGATCTCCCCCTTGTTTCTATTTACTCCCCTTTTTATAGTCGTTTTTCTCCTCCTAACCGGGGTCCCTAGGGTAGGTACTTGTCCCATCAGCCCCTACCTCCAGTTGTTGGGAGTGGTTGTAAGGACAGAGAAGTATGGTTGTGTCAGGCACAAGGCACTGAATGCAATAAAGGCAGCCTTCCCTTAGACACTTCCGTTCTATCTGTTGTCTTTTTCTACTTTTGTGCTTTCCCTGCCCTATGGAACGATCTGGAGTCTCGCTTTCGGTGGTCTGTTACCTCTTTTACCCTCGGCTATATCCATCCAAGGAGGATTTTCCCATGATCGAGAAGGGGTTTTTCCATGGGCTGGGCCCTTGGCCCAGTATAGATATTGAAATGGGCCTATTAGTCTTTTACCCCCCACAATAGCCCCTCAAAATCCTGCTGTTCGGCTCCTCGGACGGACAGGAGGGTTTTGGTGACATCGGGCCTCTGTCACGGTTTCCTAAGTCTTGCCTTCTATTAATGCCAAAGTCTCTTCATTTTGCTTAAGGCGTGTTCCTGGCTATGAGACATTCTTTTAATCTATCCCAGCCACAACCCTGTCGTTTCGGTACACGAGGCGCGCTTTAATTAGGGCTCTTTCACGAGGTGACATAAATCCAACGGCTGAAGACTACTTTGGATTTCGAGCAAGATTTATCTCGTTTGTAATTCATTTCTAGGGTTTCGGAGCGAATTGATTGCCTCTAGATTCGTTCCCTATATAAGACGCGCAGTGGGAGATAGTCCATCTTTATTTGCAGAGCCTTGAGTTTTCAGATTTCTAACTCTTCAAACGTTCCCAAAGTCCCTACTATGAGAGTGACTGAGATTTTGGGAGTGAAATGACCATGGTTAGGATGAGGGTGAAGGAACAAAAACCTCTTCAGAAGCCTTGGGTATCTTCGAGATTCAGAATGGCCCGGTTAGGACAAGGGAGACAAAGGCTCAAGGCCTTCCTTCTCCCGAACAAGGCAAGAAAGGAGTCTCTTCTTCCTTCAGCCAAAATCCGAAACAGGTGGATGTCGCATTAGATTTTTGGTGCGACAGCACTGAGATTTCCCATCGCCGGTACCATCTGCTCTCTCTCGATTGTTGCTAATATGATACTTGCTTGATTGCTATCAGAGCTGGTACGGGGATTTGGCATCCCCGCTTCTTCCTCTCTTCCATCACTGGCGCCACCCGGGTGCCTCCGCTTCTTCTTCTCTTCCAACACTGGCGCCACCTAGGTGCCTCTGCTTCTTCTTCTCTTCCATCACTGGTGCCACCTAGACTTGCCTAGTCATTGTTAGAGCAGAATTGAAGGATCTATCGTCCCCGTGTATTTTTTATGTTATAGTTTTTTTATTTTCAGTTAGCTTCTGATTTCAAGCTTGTCTAAGCTCCTTTATGTATATTGTACCATCTCTTTATCTAATAAAAGATGATTTTATCGCATTTTATGTATCCTTTCTCTTTTGCAATAATGATCTTCTGCAATAATTATCGTGCGAATGGATGTACTGGTGTTTTCTCTTTTGAACCGTATTTAGAACCGATGACTTCGTCGGTAGAGTTATTTATCAAAATCGACGAGCACAACAATGCCGATTTTAAATAAGTTAACCATACAGGACTAACCGGGATAACAGCCGCACATTCCATATTGCGAACAGAGTAACCACCTCAGGATGTGTATTCTGAAATAAACTGTTCGAAGGGGTCGCTGGGCATTAGGGTCCTTTCCCTAGTTTTCGATGATATTCGTAGCTTTAACTTGTTTTAGGTATATGGTTCGAGGACCATGCAATATCTTGGTTCCATCTAGCACTTAGGCTTTGTTTTTAGTGTGTCTAGTTTCCCCAAAGGCTTGAGTCCGAGGACCATGCAAGGCCTTGGTTCTCTCTAGCACTTCGGCTTTGTTTCCGGTGTGTCTAGTTTCCCCATAGGCTTGAGTCCAAGGACCATGCAAGGCCTTGGTTCTGTCTCGCACTTAGGCTTTGTTTTCAGAGTGTCTAGTTTCCCTAGAGGCTTGAGTCCGAGGACCATGCACGGCCTTGGTTTTGTCTAGCACTTAGGCTTTGTTTTCAGAGTGTCTAGTTTCCCCAAAGGCTTGAGTCCGAGGACCATACAAGGCCTTGGTTCCGTCTAGCACTTAGGTTTTGTTTCTGGTGTGTCTAGTTTCCCCATAGGCTTGAGTCTAAGGACCATACAAGGCCTTGGTTCTGTCTAGCACTTGGGCTTTGTTTTCGGTGTGTCTAGTTTCCCCATAAGCTTGAGTCCGAGGATCATGCAAGGCCTTAGTTCTGTCTAGCACTTCGGCTTTATTTCCGGTGTGTCTAGTTTCCCCATAGGCTTGAGTTCGAGGACCATACAAGGCCTTGGTTCTGTCTAGTACTTAGGCTTTGTTTTCGGTGTGTCTAGTTTCCCCAAAGGCTTGAGTCCGAGGACCATGCAAGGCCTTAATTCTGTCTAGCACTTGGGCTTTGTTTTCGGTGTGTTTAGTTTCCCCATAGGTTTGAGTCCGAGGACCATGCAAGGCCTTGGTTCTGTCTAGCACTTGGGCTTTGTTTCCGGTGTGTCTAGTTTCCCCATAAGCTTGAGTCCGAGGACCATGCGAGGCCTTGGTTCTATATAGCACTTAGGCTTTGTTTCTGGTGTGTATAGTTTCTCCATAAGCTTGAGTCCGAGGACCATGCAAGGCCTTGGTTCTGTCTAGCACTTAGGGTTTGTTTTCGGTGTGTCTAGTTTCCTCATAGGCTTGAGTCCGAGGACCATGTAAGGCCTTGGTTCTATCTAGCACTTGGGCTTTGTTTCCGGTGTGTCTAGTTTCCCCAAAGGCTTGAGTCCGAGGACCATGCAAGACCTTGGTTCTCTCTAGCACTTCGGCTTTGTTTTCGGTGTGTCTAGTTTCCCCATAGGCTTGAGTTCGAGGACCATGCAAGGCCTTGGTTCTGTCTAGCACTTGGGTTTTGTTTCCGGTGAGTCTAGTTTCCCCATAGGCTTGAGTCCGAGAACCATGCAAGGCCTTGGTTCTGTCTAGCACTTAGGCTTTGTTTCCGGTGTGTATAGTTTCCCCATAGGCTTGAGTCCGAGGACCATGCAAGATTTTGGTTCTGTCTAGACCTTAGGCTTTGTTTTCAGAGTGTCTAGTTTCCCCATAGGCTTGAGTCCGAGGATCATGCAAGGCCTTGGTTTTGTCTAGCACTTAGGCTTTGTTTTCGGTGTGTCTAGTTTCCCATAGGCTTGAGTCCGAGGATCATGCAAGGCTTTGGTTCTGTCTAGCACTTGGGCTTTGTTTCCAGTGTGTCTAGTTTTCCTATAGGCTTGAGTCCGAGGACCATGCAAGGCCTTGGTTCTGTCTAGCACTTAGGCTTTGTTTTCAGAGTGTCTAGTTTCCCTATAGGCTTGAGTCCGAGAACCATGCAAGACATTGGTTTTGTTTAGCACTTGGGCTTTATTTCCGGTGTGTCTAGTTTCCCCATAGGCTTGAGTTCGAGGACCATGCAAGGTTTTGGTTTTGTCTAGACCTTAGGCTTTGTTTTCAGAGTGTCTAGTTTCCCCATAGGCTTGAGTTCGAGGACCATGCAAGGCCTTGGTTCTGTCTAGCACTTAGGCTTAGGCTATCAACTTTTCTCTCTGTAAGGGATTCAACGAATTGGACTACTAGGCCCGCGAGAGTTAGCCCCTTGTCAGGTGTCCGGGGCAAATGTCTGACGTCAGAAGCCCCTAGGACCACTTTTCACTTAACAACCTATGAGAGTGCACTTCTTTGTGACACTCAGGCCCAAGGATCCCGAGCCTAAATAAAAAAGGTTTGGTGAACCGGGCCTTGACTCACCGCAGCTAACGAGTTGTTTAAGAATCAAGTGGGATACAGGGGATGCTCCTGACAATATAAAAAAATGACAAGCAAGGATATTCGTATCGAAGAATGCCAAAAAATCAACAAGGTAAATTCAGAAGGAAAGAAACAGGATTAGCAAAGTGATAAAAAATTAATGCTGAGGGGATCCTGGGAAATATGAAGCATGTTTCATTAATACATTATCTGTTTGATTACAGAAAGCTCACTAGGACGTGATACAAGGTTCAATCAAGCTTAAAAATTACAGTCTTGGATGGCTATTTTAGCCTTCAAAACTTGCAAAGTTTGATTCTCGTTGAATCCGAGTATGTGCAATAGTGGCTTTTACAGGATACCGGGAAGCAATGTTTGTTTTTCCCTTATTATTTTCTCTTCACCACAGATTTTTCTGATAGTTTTTCTAGAAAATCTCTTCTTTCTTGTGTTTCTCTCTTTTTTCGCTGCCATTTCTTCACAACCCAAGCCTTCCTTTTATAATGGAGTTTTTGGTCTTCCCGGGGAATCGTTGGTTCCCCTGTTTTACCCTTTTACAAACAGAGCACGTACTGTTCCCTTCATCTCGGTAAGTCCCATTTCCTTTTTTTCTCATTCTTTCCTTCTTTCAGCTCTGATTCTTTTGAAAGTTCCTGGTTGGCCATCTTCTTTGGGATGTGCTGAGGTATGCCTTTCTCGGCATCCCCGTTTCTGGCGTTTTTCCACTTTTCCCTTTTCTTTTCCATCTGGGCGGAATCCTGTTCTGCCAACTTGAAAGCCGCTTGTTATCATTCTTTTTTTTGTGCTTCCCTGTTCTGGTTCCCCGAGGCTTTTTCTGTCTGTGCCATGAGAGGTCGCTCGCGTTCTTTTTGCTTTTGTATCTTGTTTTCTTCCTCTGTCTTTTTCTTTCGAGCTGTCCTAGTCTTCCTTTGTCTTTGTGTCTGAAGGGATCCGCGCCTCTTGATGGTTCCTGGGGATCCTTGCTTCTTATCCCTTGTCGTGATCCTCTCTTTTTTTGGATGCTTCTTTGTCTGGGCTTCAGGATCCCCTGCGCTTTTTATTCCTTCATGGGTCTCCTGCATATGCTACTTTGGGCTTAGCTTGATTTTTCCTTTTGGGCTTGACTTATTCTTTTGGGCTTCCTTCACTATGATCCTTTTTTAGACCTCAACACAACCCTTCCCACGTAATCAACGCTTCGAAGTATGGGCCAGTGGAGGCTGAGTGACGACAACAACGATGTGTTTTGGGAAATATGGGGGAGGCTTTCGTGCAGCTTGTACCACCGCCATTACAGTCTTTCTGATGGACTCCTGGTGGCAAGAGCTTGACCCTGTTGTGATTGGTCGTTGCACTTGCTAACGTTCAAGCTCCTCCCACAGATAGCGCCAATTGTAGGGGCACGATCTTTTCAGGCCAAGCCTAAGATGCATGGAACCTTAGACCAATGAGCCCAATACAACAAATTTGTAGAGAGTGGGTCAAAGAGCTAGGCTTTGGTGTGTGAATAACAACCCCTATGGTATTCCCCATGGGCCGAGTTTAATAGAGAGAATGAGTCCTCTGCCTGATCCGAGGAGCTTTTTTTGGTGCTTCTCGCGTGCTGGGGGTCTCCCCCTTGTTTCTCTTTACTCCCCTTTTTATAGTCGTTTTCCTCCTCCTGACTGGGGTCCATAGAGTAGGTACTTGTCCCATTAGCCCCTACCTCCAGTTGTTGGGAGTGGTTGTAAGGACAAAGAAGTATGGCTGTGTCAGGCACAAGGCACTGAATGCAATAAAGACAGCCTTCCTTTAGACACTTCCGTTCTATCTACTGTCTTTTTCTACTTTCGTGCTTTTCCTGCCCTATGGAACGATCTGGAGTCTCGCCACCGGTGGTCTGTTACCTCTTTTACCTTCTGCTATATCCATCTGAGGAGGATTTTCCCATGGCCGAGGAGGGGTTTTCCCATGGGCTGGGCCCCTGGCCTAGTAAAGATATTGAAATGAGCCTATTAGTCTTTTACCCCCCACATTTCCAATCAAACATATATGATAATCCTAAAACTAATACATTATTATTATATTATAAAAGCCATGGCAGTCTATAACATTATACATAAATAGAATATTTAATATCTATTCTATAAAAAGAAAAATTCTCATATATCCTGACATATTCCTTACATCAATTTTGTGCCAAAGCACTAGCCATTGAATTGAAGTAAAGAAACAAAGATATATATATATATATATATATATATATATATATATTTATTTATTTATTTATTTATATCATTAGAGAAGCTCATATACCAATTTTTGTTTGTTAAAGTAATTGTATCTGTCCCCATGAAATGGAGAAACTAGAGGAGAAATCAAATTGAATAATTTCTCATTCTGCATTTTTGCTTTCAAAGAATTGAATTATTTATATTTAATTGAGCTGGTTGACTGACTTCCATGCTAACATTTTAGTTGTTAAAGCAAGGATTGATGACATTGAAAACTAACTACAACCGTAAGGGCCACTAGCTTGATGACATTAAACAAGTGGGCCAGTCTCCAATGTTACCAAATGAAATTATTTTTCGGGATAATTACATTTTATCCACATGTAGTTTGCCTCTAATTTGATTTGCTTACCCGTGGTTTAAATTTTAATACTTTACCTACCTGTGATTCTCACCATTACTGTGCCGTAACTCACCTCTTCCTCACCATTACTCTAACACATATTATGTAAAAAACAAAAGCCCATACAAATCAAAACACTCTCACTCAAATCTTAAACATTAAGAACATAAAGAGCGTACCCAAATTTTGAAACTTGAGTCGGCTCACTAAACCCAGAACATGAAGATTAACCAAAAACTAAATCCAGATTTTTCTATTTTTCATGTTCAAACTAATTGTACCCAAACTAAACCCACAATCATGTTTTGGGTTTAGTGAGTCTGAAGAAAAGTAGAAGAACGTACCCAAAATCTAAAACCCATGCATCATCGTTCCCAAACATTTCTGGGTTTAGTTTTACCCATTACTGGTACCCCCTCGAGCCCATCTGAAATCCACATTTTGAGACCGACGACTGAGCAGCACAGAGAGAAAAAAAGAATGGCGTCAGGTTGGGGAATCTCAATGAACAAAGGCCGATGCTACGATTTCTGGATCGACTTCAGCGGGTGCATGTCTCGCTGCCGTGAGCCCAAGGCAGGGGCGGAGTCAGCGGGGGTCGAGAGGGGGCACTTGCCCCCCCTGACCCTGCTCAAAATTTTCCTTTTTCATGTATCAAAATTTTATATTCATATCTTTTTTTACTTTATTAATATTTTTTAAAGTTCAAAATTTATAAAAAAAATGATAAAAAATAAACTTAAATAAAGAAGAAAAAGTCTTAATTGAAGAGATGAAAATACCATCCCAAAAAAAAAAAGTTTCCTTTCAAAAGTATTAAGCAATAAAATTTGGAAACAATTACATGAAAAATTCCATAAAATATATAAGGTGATTATTTTATTGGCTATATATTAAAAAAAAAAAACTAATAAAATATACAAAATATAATGATATGCAATGATTTTAGGGGATCTTTCAATATTGAATGATCACTTACTATTCATATTACTGGCATTTAATTGTCAAGTTTGGTTAATATTTTGTATATATGATGCATATGTTGTATGCTACATACACAATATGTATTTGTTTATGGAAACACATGTATATTAGTTATAAATTTTGCCCCCCCTAAGGTCAAATCTTGGCTCCGCCACTGGCCCAAGGATTGTACTCTCCTCCGTGAAGACTATTTCGAATGTCTCCACCACTCCAAAGAGGTACACCCCTCTCCAAAATCCAATCTCTCTTCCTTGTTTCCATTTCTACTATTAATTCCATAATTGGGTCTTACTGTATATAGCTCTAGAGCCTTAGATCAATAGGATGGATTGGGTTTTGACCCTGACTTTCTTTCCCAAATATTTGTGCCAATCACTTTTGTTTTTGGTCGATTTGGTTTGTAAACCTTAAAGACAGTGCCTTTGATTGAGATTCTGTATTGGGTGTGATAGTATGGGGTTTATAAGCTGCTGAAACAGATGCAAGATCTTTTTTTTGTTTTTGTTTTTTTCCTCTTGAAATTTTATTTGGGTATTTGGTTAATTATATTTTTATTGTGGTTTCAATGTGATTTTTAGCTCAGATTTCTGTTGAAGCATTTTTTTCCTTCAATGCATTTTTCTTTTGCGCTTGTGCAAATTGTAGGGGGTAATGGCTTTTCTATCCCAAACATTTCTGGGTTTAGTTTTTGGGTATGTTCTTCTACTTTTCTTCGGACTCACTAAACCCAGAACATGATTGTGGGTTTAGTTTGGGTACAATTAGTTTGAACATGAAAAACAGAAAAATCTGGGTTTAGTTTTTGGTTAATCTTCATGTTCTGGGTTTAGTAAGCCAACTCAAGTTTCAAAATTTGGGTATGTTCTTCATGTTTAAGATTTGAGTGAGAGTGTTTTGTTTTGTTTGGGCTTTTGTTTTTTACATAATATGTGTTTAGAGTAACGGTGAGGAAGAGGTGGGTTACGGCACCGTAACGGTGAGGATCACAGGTGGGTAAAGTGTCAAAATTTAAACCATGGATAGGCAAATCAAATTAGAGGCAAATCACAGGTAGGTAAAGTGTAATTATCCCTTATTTTTCTCTTGTGAGTAGTGACTCTTTTTTCGGTCTATTTACAGAGAGGAATAGGGGACCCTATTCTACTCTTTTGTATTTGCTTGTGAGAAATATTACATTTCCAATATTTTTATAATAAATTTTAAGTAATAAATTATTATTGGTAGATAAAAAGGAAAAAAAAAGTGATAGATTTATATTATAATTAGTAATAATTTATCACTTAAAATTTGTTGTGAAAATATCGTGAATGTATCATTACTCCTCATAGTTATATCAAGATCATTTGCCGAGTACTATATTATAGCCTTATAGGGACGGCCTTGGGCTGGCTTTAGCCGACCCTCTTAAAAAAATGATAAATCTTATAAGAATTCTCTAGTTTTATTATGTTGTATGAATTATGTGGTTCTTTTATATTTAACTAAAAAAATGTGGATCTTTTATGTTGGCAAGGACTTAAAGCTAACAAGGACTTAAAAAGATAATTAATTAAAAGTTTGAAACAATGAGTCTTTCATTTTCATATATATATATATATATATATATATATATATATATATATATATATATATCTGGACTGAGCCTGACATGTATGTCACATTTATGATATATTCATTAGATGGTTCTCCATATTTAACAAATTATTTTATCCGCATGGGGCCTAAGGGCTATAGCGTTAATTATGACCATTACTGGAGATTGTTATCTTCACGCAAGCATAAACATCTGATTTTTTTTTAGTAATCATGGTGTATAAAAACACATAGTGGGCTCACAAATTGTGAATGGTTGTGATTGATTACCACTCACATTTTGTAAGTTGGAAATTCCGAAAGAATTTTCAACAACAATTGACTCAAGAACTTAGAAACTATATAAAGGATACATGCAGGGGATGGATGACAATTCGTGGTAGTAGGTCATGTATGCGTTGTGTCGAGAGAAAGATATTCAGTTATGTGGCCTAATCCTAATTTGACTCATTTACTAATTCATATCAAAAGCCAAAACCTCTCAATCCTAACATGATCAGTTTATCAAACTAGTTAATTAACTTAACATGACTCAAGTAACACACTTAATATTTTGTGTTGGGGTTGATATAGGCACGACTCAATTTAAGTTGATTAATAAACTTAGTGTCAATTTGGAAACAGTTTATTTAGCTGAAACTGAAACATTTTACTGAAAGTACTATAAATAAAAGTAAAAGTTAGCTAAATAGTACAATGAAATTTATGAATAGTACCAAAAAGAGCAATGAGACTCATAAATAGTAGTAAAAATAAGCTGAAATTGCAAATAAGTTGAAATTTTCAGCTTGCCCCAAACGGACACTTATATTGTGTGAACATGGACATGATTTATTTCAACCAATTTTAAAAAATGACCTGAAATGAAGAGTTGATCAATATAACCAATACTTTTTTTTTTTATTATCAATTCTATATTTAAAATTCAAATTTACATTGGGTAAAATGATATTTATTTATATTTTTTTAAGAAACAGTCCATCTGGATGTATTATTCAAGAAGCTGGTAAATTAGCATTAACAAAGTTAACTATATCTGGGGGAACAGACTCCAACCAGATAGAAAGTGGAAAAGAAAATTTAGCTCTCCTAGCTAAAGCATCTGCTATAGCATTGCCTAGCCTAAGTGTATGAGAGAGCGACCAACTCTTCGAAGAGTTTAAAAGATACAAGGTGTCTATGAGAAGATGTCCATATGCTGAGTTGAACATATCACCATTTTTTAGAGCATTGATAATGATTTCAGAGTTACCTTCTAGGATAGAATTATCCAAAACAGTTCCAAAACAACAATATAGTAAGGATTTGGGATTTTTTCAGAGATGGAAGCCAAGACCTGACCCCGTGAGTTCTTGATAACCACCCCAATCCCTACTTCTCCTGAATTTGCAAAGACTGCTCCATTGAAGTTTGTCTTGTAACAGCTGCTGTTCGGAGGCTTCCATTTCACAATTCTGAGGGAATGAATTATTTTGGGTTGATTACGTGTTAAGCAGGTTAATATAGAATAGACTCACTTATTAATTGTGTCAAAATGGATTCACTTGTTTAGATGAATCTATTTATCCCAGCTTGTAAAAATTGTAATATGTTTGTGTTGTAGTCATATGTTGCTATTGTTACTGTGCATGATATGTAGTAAGTAGTTCCATGTTAAATTACAGATTGTCCTAAAAGTTTAAACTCTTAAGAAATGATAAATTTAATCATTTAACCATATATTTCTAATACTTCCCCTCACGTGTGGGCTCAAACTCTCCTTTAATAGGTGAGGGCCTAATATGTGAAATTTTAAATTAAAAGTAGAGTGGAGGAAATAGTGATTGAACTCAGAGCAGAAGGTCCCAAGTTTGATCCTTGACTTTACTTTACCTCCTATTTAAAATATTAAAAATCCTACATGTATTGAGTGCTTCTTATTAAAACCACATGTGATGGGAGTGTTAAAACTATAGTTTAATGATTAAATTCATAATTTCTTAATAGATTAAACTTTTGGGAGAATCAGTTACTTAGGAGTTGTTTGGATTTTGGAGTTTCTATCACTCATAACTCTATTTTCATCACTCATCACTCAAAAATGGTGGGTCCCACAGAGGCAAAGTTTGTTTGGATGTGTTGTCAGAATTCATTTCCATCACTTAATTTTCACCAAAGTGAGTAATGAGTTACGAAAACTAGAAATAAGTTTTAGGTGTTTTTGAGTTATAGAAACTGAGTTACAATGACATTCTTGTAATTCTGCTGAACTTAGTGGGTCCCACCCATATGTTAAGTCCCATCAGTGGCAAAGCAATATGCCTAGCCAACGGCTACACCATTGTCCATTCCAGCCTTTATTTCTTTTCCCTTATTTCTCTTAACCTTCTCTTGGACTTGTGTGTTTCCCTTAGCCTCCATTGTTGCTGTTTTCGAAGGTGAGATTGCTCTCTGAAATCTCCATGATCCGGTGAGTGTGATCACTAATCTTTCTCTTCTTCTTCCACAACTCTCGGCCTTGCATGCCATTTCCCTTGGTGATAGCTCCTAGTACCATATTCTGATGTGACAAGCCATGGGTGTATCTTTTTGGGTCTCTGACTGCCTTAGTGAGTCTGGTTTTTATTTTATTTTATCAACTGTAGCAAGTTTTTTCCGGCCTTTCTCTACTGCTTCAGACATAAGAGAATTTCTAACCATTTTTTTAATATAATTTTTACTCTATGGAATAGTTCTTTGTGATGTGGCTTTCATGGTGATCTTGTTAGAATTATGTGCCCTCA
Organism: Quercus lobata; assembly: GCF_001633185.2. Classification (NCBI taxonomy): domain Eukaryota; kingdom Viridiplantae; phylum Streptophyta; class Magnoliopsida; order Fagales; family Fagaceae; genus Quercus; species Quercus lobata. Next base: position 22,533,328 of record NC_044908.1, on the reverse strand, counting down.
AAAACAATACTATGCATTTTTATTTGATAATAAAATTTTATTTTCACATTCATAACTTTTATAGGTATATTTCATTGTTTAAATGTGGCACATGATGTCACCTCTTTAGGAAAAATCATATTAATGGTTAAGGAACCAAAGACTGAGAGTAATGATTTTTCATAGATTATTAAATTGTTTTAGACTGTGGATATTAATTGAATATTACCACTGAAGCCTACACTTGTTGTGCTGCTATATGATAGGATGATTTACTTCATCATTGAAGTAGCGACTTTAAGCAAACAAGTGGGTGTAATGTAACAAGTACATACACTGAATTGGATCCGATCAAGGACACCTTATGGAGTGATCATTGTTAATTAAAAGGTTGTTCTATCACAATTTTTCAATTATCCTTAAACATGAGGGGTTTGTGTATATTTATTTATTATGCACATAACTTTGACAATGTCAACTAGTGATGCCAATTTTAAAGGTTATATACAGACACGTTGGGTTATGTGTGTAATGAGTAAAATATATATATGCTCAACAATGAATCCACTAGTCTCTAAAGAAGATAGTATATTCAGTTGATTTTCATATTGAAGTTGGACTCAAAACAAAGCCGGCCGGTGACATTTTTCAAATATATAATATTGTATATATATATTTAAAGAGTTTTTTAAAGATATTTTGAAGTCCAATAGAAATTATGAAATCAAGAAATTAAGGGTCACATAAGCTAGGGACATGACATTGATATTTATCCAGTCCTAGTGGCTTGTGGGAATATAGTATGGTGGAAGGACATAGATATAAAATTGTATGAAATGAGACCTGATTTGTAATTTTCTAATCTTCAGGGGTCAATTGCAATGTGTTGATGGACATTATTGCAATATGTAGAAGTTCAAATATTTTCTTGATATGGTTGAGAAAATTAAGAAATAATTTTGAAAGAGTTTCAAGATAAGTCAATAACGTTCAAAAAGTTATTGATAAATCCTACAGTTGAAGATTAGGATCCCTAAGGATCCCATGTCCAATCTCTCTCTTGGGTTTTAGAAGTCTTAAATAAAAAATAAGATTTTAAAATATCATATTAGTGGTTGGCCATCAGAACTACTGTGTGATACTGCAATATTCTGAAAACTCAAAAAGAAATAGAGAGAGAGATGTGAATACCTTGGGAGGCAACACGCTTGGGTTGCTAAGAGAGATACGCAATTTTGTTCTATTTAGAATCCATGGTTGTGTGGTACAACGATCTTTAAATGAAAATATAATTTTTGTTTTATATTGCTTTCGTAAAAGTTTTTAGATCTTTGGTTAGTAGGCCTCAATGATTTATACTTAAATGATCCTCCCTCTCCCCTCTCCTCAATAAGAAATTATACCCAAAATCCTTCAAAAAATTTCTCCAAAAAACACCACACTCCCAAATGATTGACACATTGACATGATGAAATCCGAAGGAGCATAGAAATAACTGTTGGGCTTTATAGAGTCTAGTTGTGTTTGATCCGAAATATGACCTGATTTGAAATAAGATTGCTACGGTTTTTAATGGGAGATTTTCTGAGGCTTAGTCCATGGAGCAGAGGCTTGAGCCGCATCTTGTATTTTTCCCTGTGAATAGTGAAATCCTTGCAATTTCGTGGATGTTGGCAAATTGTTAAACCATGTAAATACTGTCTTATGTGATTGTTTTCTTTGGCGCATATATTTTCTCTATTTTTGCATCTCACAGATCTGAAAATTTAGTGTATATTCCCTACAACAACAAACCGAGCATCTTTGTATGATAACAAATTATTAGATTGAAATAGCAAAATAAATAGAGCATTACACTGTTCTTGCCTCTAGATTTTGTGTTTGCCTCCGGATTTCGTCTTGTCTTTGTGTGACATCTCATTTGGTGTGTGGATCGGTTATTGGTATGGTGTTTATCGGAGAAAAAAATTTGAGGGGACTATATTTTCATATTGTGGAGAGGGGAGGCAAGAATGGGATCATTTAAGTAATTTTAATTGCGAAAAAGTATTTTTCTCATTTAAGGGTCAATGACCACAAATACTATTAAAGTTAACCCCGAAATAAAGATTGGGTTCTATTCGAAAGGATTGCCACAATTGGGTTGGTAATTGAAAATTTTTATAGTGTAAGATACAAAATGCAAGTACCCTCAAAATTTGGAGTGAATTTCTACAATTAGCCCTTTGTTATTATGTTTCCTATGAACAAGAAAAAAGAAAATGTTTAGGATTACATTGGAAAGCCCCTAGTGAGTACAACAGACATTACACATGTGAATGATTGTGAAAGATATGTTGATTATCTCCCCCCCCCCCCCCCCCAAAAAAAAGATTTTGAAAGAAATGTTAATGCATTCTTCCAACCTACATTGACTATGTAACATAGGTTCTCTATACCTCTAAAGATATAGTAGGCATTACACATTTCATTAGTTAGGTGGCAAACAATGTCATGTCCTGGCAACTTACTGCAACATATCTTTTTTATTTATTTATTTTTTATAAAAAATCACAATTGAAATTTCTCCTACAAATATAATTTATTTAAGTTTTTATTTATTTATTTATTTTAAAAAGGGCATGGACTAGATATTGCTTAGATTATTTTGTTAACTAGGATACCAAGGGGACCTTTGCAAAAAAAAAAAAAAATGGTCCTCACAAAATCCAATCATTCCCTAAAATAAAAAATAAAAAAAATTTCCAATCAGACATATATGGTAATCCTAAAACTAATACATTATTATATATATATATATATATATATATAAAACCGAAACCTTTGAAACTCTCACAATTTTCCACGTCAGCACAATGTTTAAATAAAATTATAAAATTTTATAAAAAATTATTTTTTTAAAACAAACTTAATAAGGAGTAAAACTCTATTTCTCTAACAAATATATATATATATATATATATATATATATAAAACTGAAACTTTTGAAACTCACAATTTTCCACGTCAGCACAATATTTAAATAAAATTATAAAATTTTATAAAAAATTATTTTTTTAAAACAAACTTAATAAGGAGTAAAACTCTATTTCTCTAACAAATCCAACTTAAACTCAAACTCAAATGTTGGAAATTTATCTCTAAATTTGCAAGATTTCATTTAAGAATAATTTATTTTCTTAAAATTTACAAACCGATTTCTTTTTAAAGGAGAAAACACCAAATTGTAAACACTCAATAGTTCTCAAACTATTTGTAGCCGCCTCCTTTCTTTTTGAAACCCTATGTTATTTTGTTTTTTCTTTCAAGGAGATTGTCTTTATGTCATAATACCACCATAGGAACCTACAGAGAACATCTCATGGACATATTCCTTACATCAATTTTGTGCCAAAGCACTAGTCATTCAATTGAAGTAAAGAAACAAAGATATATATATTTATATATATATATATATATATATATTTATTTATTTATATTTTTATATCATTAGAGAAGCTCATAGACCAATTTTTGTTTGTTAATGTAATTGTATCCCCATGAAATGGAGAAACTAAACAAAATTGATTAAATTTCTTATTCTGCTTTTTTTCTTTTTTGCTTTCAAAGGATTGAATTATTTATCTTAAATTGAGTTGGTTGACTGACTTCCATGCTGCTAACATTTTAGTTGTAAAAACAGGGATTGATGATATGCTCGTGATACTTAGGGCATGTTTGGTACATATGTTTAAACACATGTTTTCAATTTTTAAACAATATTACACGTATTTTTACACAATTTTTTACTTACACGTATTTTCAAAAAAATACAAACAACTTTACTAGAATAACGTTACCAAACAACCCCTTAACATTGGAAACTAACTTCAACCACAAGGGCCACTAGCTTGTTGACATTAAAACATGTGGGCCAGTTTCTAGTGTTACCAAATGAAATTATGTTTCTCTCGTGAGTAGTGACTTTTTTTGGGCCATTGACAGAGGGGAATAGGGGATCCTACTCTAGAAGGAAGTATAATCTATTTCGGGTGTATACTTTTTCGGTTTTTCCCATTTATAGTTGAGCGTGTCACATAGTTGGTGGGTTTCACTAGCTGTGAGTGTGAGGAAATATACACCCAAAACAGGGTGTATTTTTTCCTACTCTACACTTTTGCATTTGCTCGTGAAAAATACTACATTTATAATATTTTCATAACAAATTTTAAGTGATAAACTATTATTGGTAGATTTATATTAAAATAGAGCATCCACATCAGTATGTGCAAAAAATTTTCCATTTTGCACATCTAAAACCTACTTTTTCTATTTTACACACCTATTTTTACAAAACATCCACATCAGTTTATCTATTATACACGTTTATTCAAATAAAATATTCATTTTTTTAACACTGTGAATAGTAACCGTGAGAGGAGAGAAATGGGAAAAGAGAGTGAGGTGAAAAGAGGAGAGAGAAAAAAAGAATAAAAAAATCATTTACACGGTGAATAGTAACCGTGTATATATACACGGTTACTATTTATTTGCAAGACCATTGTGCATATTTAGACATTTTTACAAAGACTGATGTGGGAGGTTTTTGGGTTAAGATGTGTAAAATTGAGCACTTTTTGTATTTTAGAAGACTATCCATAAGCTGGTGTGGTTGCTCTTAACAATTTATCATTTAAGAATTGTTGTGAAAATGTCATGAATGTATCATTATTTATCATGGTTATATGAAGATAATTTGTGGAGTACTGTATTATAGGGATGACTGCTGGCTGGCTTTAGCCGACCCTCTTAAAAAAGATAAATCTTATATGAATTATGTGGTTCTATAATGTTATATGAATTATGTGGTTCTTTTATGTTTATTAAAAAAATGTGGTTCTCTTGTGTTGGCAAGGGCTTAAAGCTAACAAGGACTTCAAGATAATTAATTAAAAGTTTCAAATAATGAGTCTTTCATTTATATATATATATGGTTGGTAGGCGGAACTGAGACCGACATGTACGTCACATTTATCATATATTCATTAGATGGTTCTCCATATCTAACGAATTATTTTATCCGTAAGGGCTATAGCGTTAATTATGACCATTACTGGAGATTTTCATCTTCACGCAAGCATAAACATCTGATTTTTTTTTTATAGTAATTATGGTGTATAAAAACACATATAGTGGGCTCACAAATTATGAATGGTTGTGATTGATTACCACTCACATTTTGTAAGTTGGAAATTCCGAAAGAATTGAATGCTCACTTGGTGTGTAAAATACTAATGAATGTTTAGACCCCCAATTTCAAACTAACCAACACAAGTTTATACCAAAACAATATATGTGCAGAATGATAAATACAAGCTATACCCAAATAAACAAACTACTCTACATCATAATTAATCACATCTATAGCAGTAATTAAAAGGCAAGAGTAAGGGTTAGAGAGATGCAAACACAAAGATAACACCGGCACGTGTTATCAAAGAGGAAACCGAAGAATTCGGTGTAAAACCTCTCGCCGCCCTCCAAGCGGTAAAATAATTCACTAGAAAATCAGTTGGGATATATGAATAATAATAGACTCTTCAAGGCTAATCTACCCGATGCACCTAAACCCTTCAAGTTTCTTGCTCCAACAAGATTATGTTGGGGATATTACACAAAGTAATAATGGAAGAATAAGGTTAACATAAAAGACAAACAGAAAATAGATAACTTAGAGGCACTATATCGTTTTTCTTAGACAATATTTGCCCCCCCATACTTTTGTTGCTAAAGGATTATCGCAAATTTGTCCCCAAGATACAACCAAGATGTTGAGTTCTATAGATAGCAATTCTAGAGAATGATCACATGATTTCTTGTGTTTCTTTCTAACTTTTGATTTTGTGGAGGAGTTTTTCAAGAGAACATAAGCCTTTATTTATAACCATAGGGTTACGTTTCATGAAAAGGCACATATGGAGAGTTAGTTATTTTTTCATAATACGGTTATCAAGGATTGAAACCTCTTCAACCTTTCTAAATAGTCACCAAAATTTTTTGCAGAAAATTCTAGAAAATTTAGATTTTCTTATTTTCTCTTAGAAAATTCCAAAACTTGAATTTTCACTTTATGAAACCATATTCTCCAAACCCAAACATCATTATTACAACCTATCCTTGTATATACCTATATATACAACAACCCCCCACTAGGTTGTAATAATATGTCTCACTTGATTGATATCCTATCATAATGGAAGGTGTCTTTCAACTTAAACCTCCCTTTAATGTAATTGCTCAAGAAATCAACAGAGTTAATAGTGGTTTGCTGCTTAAACCAAAACTCGTATGTGTTGAAATCAAGGATGTCAATACCGTACCGGAGGCCGTACCGGTTTGGCCACCGGTACGATATATTTCGGATACTAGTCAATACCGGTGTACCGTTTCGGGTTTACCGCTATTTTTTATATTTATAAATATAAATATAAATATATATATATATATATATGTATGTATGTATGTGTTTGTGTATATATATATTATAATAAATATAAAAGTTTACCATAATACATTTCCTCAATTTAGAACTAGTTATTCATGGTTTTAGACTTTAGTATCAATTAAAAGGGAAAAAAAATAAAAAAATAAAATAGAAAGCTTAAAAGTTACCATTGCATACTAAGAAAACAAATAATACTAATAAGTTACCATTTTGTCCTAACAAAAATTCAAAAATTACAAAACTTAAAAAAAAAAAAAAAAAAAAAAAACTTTTTTCTGTACCGGCCGGTATTGCCCGAAATTGGCCGGTACGGCCGGTATTTTTTCCAGTACGAAACAGGGGGGTCGAGTGTACCGGATTGCTGGCCGGTACGGTATATTCCGGCCGGTACGGCCAGTACGGTACGGTATTGACATCCATGGTTGAAATTGAAAACAACACACACATGAGAACACCCACAGCACATTTATAAATCCAAGTTGTTAGCACTATTATGGCCTTATGCTCTCTCGGTTTAGTGAATATGTACAAGAGAAAACCCTTTTACTCTTACTAGAAGCGGCACCACTCCTATGTTCACAAAGGTGAAGTTCCTTCTTATGCCCTAGTTACACAAACATTTGTGATTTATGAACTTCATTAAAAGTTTAAAACTTATCCTCAATTTCATTGTAGCAGTCTGCACTAATCCATCCTGAATGAGACACAAATTTAGTGCTTTTACTAACCAACATTGACTCTTTAACATAGGTTCTAAAAAAAACCCACAATTGAAATTTCTCGTATAAATATAATTTATTTAAGTTTTTTTCCCCAATAAACCTCTATTGGTCCTTCTTAATCACACCTCCAAAAGTTTCTCTAAAAAGATCCGTTCGAGTAGCTAGGCTTGGGCTACAAGAGATGAGAATAAGATTTATTTATATATTTTTTTAAAAGGGCATGGACTAGAGATTGCTTAGATTATTTTGTTAACTAGGACTAGGATACCAAGGGGACCTTTGCGAAAAAAAAAAAAAAATTGTTCCTCACAAAATCCAATCATTCCCTAAAATTAAAAAAAAAAAAAAAAAATTTCCAATCAGACATATATGATAATCTTAAAACTAATACATTATTATATTATAAAAGCCATGGCAGTCTATAACATTATACAAAACCATAATATTCAATATCTATTCTATAAAAAGAAAAATTCTCATGTATCCTGACATCTTCCTTACATCAATTTTGTGCCAAAGCACTAGCCATTCAATTGAAGTAAAGAAACAAAGATATATATATATATATATATATATATATATATATCATTAGAGAAGCTTATATACCAATTTTTGTTTGTTAATGTAATTGTATCTATCCCCATGAAATGGAGAAACTAGAGGAGAAATCAAATTGAATAATTTCTCATTCTGCTTTTTTGCTTTCAAAGAATTGAATTATTTATCTTTAATTGAGCTGGTTGACTGACTTCCATGCTAACATTTTAGTTGTTAAAGCAGGGATTGATAACATTGAAAACAAACTTCAACCGCAAGGGCCACTAGCTTGATGACATTAAACAAGTGGGCCAGTCTCCAATGTTGCCAAATGAAATTATGTTTCTCTTGTGAGTAATGACTCTTTTTTCGGTCTATTTACAGAGAGGAACAGGGGACCCTACTCTACTCTTTTTCATTCGCTCGTAAGAAATATTATATTTATAATATTTTTATAATAAATTTTAAGTGATAAACTATTATTGGTAGATAAAAAGGAAAAATAAGTGATAAATTTATATTATAATTAGTAATAATTTGTCACTTAAAATTTGTTGTAAAAATATCGTGAATGTATCATTACTCCTCATAGTTATATCAAGATCATTTGCTGAGTACTATATTATAGCGTTAGGGACGGCCTTTGGCTGGCTTTAGCCGACCCTCTTAAAAAAAAGATAAATCTTATACGAATTACGTAGTTCTATTATGTTGTATGAATTATGTGGTTCTTTTATATTTAACTAAAAAAAAAAAATGTTCATAAAAAAAAAAACTAAAAAAATGTGGATCTTTTATGTTGGCAAGGACTTAAGAAAGATAATTAATTAAAAGTTTGAAACAATGAGTCTTTCATTTTCATTTATATATATATATATATATATATATATATATATCTGGACTGAGCCTGACATGTATGTCACACTTACGATATATTCATTAGATGGTTCTCCATATTTAACAAATTATTTTATCCGCATGGGGCCTAAGGGCTATAGCGTTAATTATGACCATTACTGGAGATTGTTATCTTCACGCAAGCATAAACATCTGATTTTTTTAGTAATTATGGTGTATAAAAACACATAGTGGGCTCACAAATTGTGAATGGTTGTGATTGATTACCACTCACATTTTGTAAGTTGGAAATTCCGAAAGAATTTTCAACAACAATTGACTCAAGAACTTAGAAAGTATATAAAGGATACATGCAGGGGATGGATGACAATTCGTGGTAGTAGGTCATGTATGCGTTGTGTCGAGAGAAAGATATTCAGTTATATGGCCTAATCCTAATTTGACTCATTTACTAATTCATATCAAAAGCCAAAACCTCTCAATCCTAACATGATCAGTTTATCAAACTAGTTAATTAACTTAACATGACTCAAGTAACACACTTAATATTTTGTGTTGGGGTTAATATAGGCACGACTCAATTTAAGTTGATTAATAAACTTAGTGTCAATTTGGAAACAACTTATTTAGTTGAAACTGAAAACTTTTTGCTGAAAGTACTGTAGATAAAGGTAAAAGTTAGCTAAATAGTACAATGAGACTTATGAATAGTACCAAAAAGTGCAATGAAACTCATAAATAGTAGCAAAAATAAGCTGAAATTGCAAATAAGTTGAAATTTTCAGCTTGCTCCAAACGGACACTTATATTGTGTGAACATGGACATGATTTATTTCAACCTATTTTAAAAAATGACTTGAACTGAAGAGTTGATCAATATAACCAATACATTTATTTTAATATCAATTCTATATTTAAAATTCAAATTTACATTGGGTAAAATGATATTTATTTATATATATATATATATATATATTTTTTTTTTAAGAAATAGTCCATCTAGATGTATTATTCAAGAAACTGGTAAATTAGCATTAACAAAGTTAACCATATCTGGGGGAACAGACTCCAACCAGATAGAAAGTGGAAAAGAAAATTTAGCTCTCCTAGCTAAAGCATCTGCTATAGCATTACCTAGCCTAAGTGTATGAGAGAGCGACCAACTCTTCAAAGAGTTTAAAAGATACAAGGTGTCTATGAGAAGATGTCCATATGCTGAGTTGAACATATCACCTTTTTTGAGAGCATTGATAATGATTTTAGAGTTACCTTCTAGGATAGAATTATCCAAAACAATTCCAAAACAATAATATAGTAAGGATTTGGGATTTTTTCAGAGATGGAAGCCAAGACCTGACCTCGTGAGTTTCTGATAACCACCCCAATCCCTATTTCTCCTGAATCTATTAAGACTGCTCCATTGAAGTTTGTCTTGTAACAGCTGCTGTTCGGAGGCTTCCATTTCACAATTTTGAGGGAATGAATTATTTTGGGTTGATTACGTGTTAAGTAGGTTAATATAGAATAGACTCACTTATTAATTGTGTCAAAACGAATTCACTTGTTTAGATGAATCTATTTATCCCAGCTTGTAAAAATTGTAATATGTTTGTGTTGTAGTCATATGTTGCTATTGTTACTGTGCATGATATGTAGTAGATAGTTCCATGTTAAATTACTGATTGTCCTAAAAGTTTAAACTCTTAAGAAATGATAAATTTAATCATTTAACCATATATTTGTAGTACTTCCCCTCACGTGTGGGCTCAAACTCCCCTTTAATAGGTGAGGGCCTAATATGTGAAATTTTAAATTAAAAGTAGAGTGGAGGAGATAGTGATTGAACTCAGAACAGAAGGTCCCAAGTTTGATCCTTGACTTTACTTTACCTCCTATTTAAAATATTAAAAATTCTACGTGTATTGAGTGCTTCTTATTAAGACCACGTGTGATGGGAGTGTTAAAACTATAGTTTAATGATTAAATTCATAATTTCTTAATAGATTAAACTTTTGGGAGAATCAGTTACTTAGGATTTGTTTGGATTTTGGAGTTTCCATCACTCATAACTCTATTTTCATCACTCATCACTCAAAAATGGTGGGTCCCACAGAGGCAAAGTTTGTTTGGACGTGTTGTTAGAATTCATTTCCATCACTCAATTCTCACCAAAGTGAGTAATGAGTTACAAAAAATGGAAATAAGTTTGAGGTGTTTTTGAATTATAGAAATTGAGTTACAATGGCATTCTTGTAATTCTGCTGAACTTAGTGGGTCCTACCCACATGTTAAGTCCCATCCGTGGCAAAGCAATATGCCCAGCCAACGGTTACACCATTGTCCATTCCAGCCTTTATTTCTTTTCCCTCATTTCTCTTAACCTTCTCTTGGACTTGTGTGTCTCCCTAGCCTCCATTGTTGTTGTTTTCGAAAGGTAAGATTGCTCTCTGAAATCTCCATGATCCGGTGAGTGTGATCACTAATCTTTCTCTCCTTCTTCCACAACTCTTGGCCTTGCATGCCATTTCCTTGGTGATAGCTCCTAGTACCATATTCTGCTGTGATAAGCCATGGGTGTATCTTTTTGGGTCTCTAACTGCCTTAGTGAGTTTGGTTTTTATTTTATTTTATCAACTATAGCAAGTTTTTTCCAGCCTTTCTCTACTGCTTTAGACATAAGAGAATTTCTAACCATTTTTTTAATATAATTTTTACTCTTTGGAATAGTTCTTTGTGATGTGGCTTTCATGGTGATCTTGTTAGAATTATGTGCCCTCAAAAACAATACTATGTATTTTTATTTGATAATAAAATTTTATTTTCACATTCATAACTTTTATAGGTATATTTCATTGTTTAAATGTGGCATGTGATGTCACCTCTTTAGGAAAAATCATGTTAATGATTAAGGAATCAAAGATAGGGAGTAATGATTTTTCATAGATTATTAAATTGTTCTAGACTGTGGATATTAATTGAATATTATCACTGAAGCCTACACTTGTTGTACTGCTATATATTAGGATGATTTACTCCATCATTGAAGTAGTGACTTTAAGCAAACAAGTGGGTGTAATGTAACAAGTACATACACTGAATTGGATCCGATCAAGGACACCTTATGGAGTGATCATTGTTAATTAAAAGGTTGGTTTATCACAATTTTTCTATTGTCCTCAAACATGAGGGGTTTGTGTATATTTATATATTATGCACATAACTTTGACAATGTCAATTGGTGATGCCAATTTTAAAGGCTATATACAGACACGTTGGGTTATGTGTGTAATGAGTAAAATATATAAATGCTCAACAATGAATCCACTAGTCTCTAAAGAAGATAGTATATTCAGTTGATTTTTATATTGAAGTTGGACTCAAATCAAAACCGGCTGGTGACATTTTTCAAATATATAATATTGTATATATATATTTAAAGAGTTTTTTAAAGATATTTTGGAGTTCAATAGAAATTATGAAATCAAGAAATTAAGGGTCACATAAGCTAGGAACATGACAATGATATTTATCCAGTCCTAGTGGCTTGTGGGAATATAGTATGGTGGAAGGACATAGATATAAAATTGTATGAAATGAGACCTCATTTGTAATTCTCTAATCTTCAGGGGTCAATTGCAATGTGTTGATGGACATTATTGCAATTTGTAGAAGTTCAAATTTTTTCTTGATATGGTTGAGAAAATTAAGAAATAATTTTGAAAGAGTTTCAAGATAGGTCAATAACGTTCAAGAAGTTATTGATAAATCCTACAGCTAAAGATTAGGATCCCTAAGGATCCCACGTCCAATCTCTCTCTTGAGTTTTAGAAGTCTTAAATAAAAAATAAGATTTTAAAATATCTTATTAGTGGTTGGCCATCAGAACTATTGTGTGATATTGTAGTCTTCTGAAAACTCAAAAAGAAATAGAGAGAGAGACGTGAAGACCTTGGGAGGCAACACGCTTGGGTTGCTAAGAGAGGTACGCAATTTTGTTCTATTTAGAATCCATGGTTGTGTGGTACAACAATCTTTAAATGAAAATATAATTTTTGTTTTATATTGCTTCCGCAAAAGTTTTCAGATCTTTGGTTAGTAGGCCTTAATGATTTATACTTAAATGATCCTCCCTCTCCCCTCTCCTCAATAGAAATTATACCCAAAATCCTTCAAAAAATTTCTCCAAAAAACACCACACTCCCAAATGATTGACACATTGACAAGATGAAATCCGAAGGAGCATAGGAATAACTGTTGGGCTTTATGGAGTCTAGTTGTGTTTGATCTAGAATATGACCCGATTTGAAATAAGATTGCTACGATTTTTAATGAGAGATTTTCTGAGGCTTAGTCCATGGAGCAGAGGCTTGAGCCGCATCTTGTATTTTTCCCTGTGAATAGTGAAATCCTTGCAATTTCGTGGGTGTTGGCAAATTGTTAAATCACGTAAATGCTGTCTTATGTGATTGTTTTCTTTGGCGCATATATTTTCTCTATTTTTGCATCTCATAGATCTGAAAATTTAGTGTATATTCCCTACAACAACAAACCGAGCATCTTTGTATGATAACAAATTATTAGATTGCAATAGCAAAATAAATAGAGCATTACACTGTTCTTGCCTCTAGATTTTGTGTTTGCCTCCGGATTTCGTCTTGTCTTTGTGTGACATCTCATTTGGTGTGTGGATCGGTTATTGGTATGGTGTTTATCGGAGAAAAAATTTGAGGGGACTATATTTTCATATTGTGGAGAGGGGAGGCAAGAATGGGGTCGTTTAAGTAAATTAAATTGCGAAAAAGTATTTTTCTCATTTAAGGGTCTATGACCACAAATACTATTAAATTTAACCCCGAAATAAAGATTGGGTTCTATTCGAAAGGATTGCCACAATTAGGGCTGTCCAGACCCGAATGGAGCCCAACAACCCGGCCAAATCACTTGACGCCGACCCGATTCCGGCCCGAACCGAAGGTCTAGTCGGTCGGCAGCGGGTTTCCGTTCTCAAGAATCGACACCGGCGGGTCGAGTGGCAGGTTTGCTTCTTCAAAACTCGAGCAACCCGAACCCGACCGGAGTTGTATATAAATCCGGCCAAATCTTGCAAAATCAAGCCAGATCCGACGAGATCTCGACCAAATCTGGCGAGATCTCGACCAAATCTGGCTAGATCTAGTGGGATTTAGCCAGATCCGGCCAATTCCAGCAATTTTTAGTGAAAAATTTCAGATTCCAGAGAGAAAAAATGAAGATACCGGAGAGATTTTCCAGATTCCGGTGATATTTTTCAGATTCCGACGATTTATTTATTTATTTTTTCCAGATTTCGATGATTTTTTTAACTCTGGCAACCGACCAAACTGACCAACGCTCACCCTCACCTGAAACTGACTAGACTGATTTTTCCGACGGTCGATTTCGGGTTCCTCTGTCCCTCCACTCGACGCCGGCGGGTCGAGTCCTGGTTGGGCCTAAAACCGACCCGGCCCGACCCGTGGACAGCCCTATCCACAATTGGGTTGGTAATTGCTAATTTTTATAGTGTAAGATACAAAATGCAAGTACCCTCAAAATTTGGAATGAATTTCTACAATTAGCCCTTTGTTATTATGTTTCCTATGAACAAGAAAAAAAGAAAATGTTTAGGATTACATTGAAAGCCCCTAGTGAGTACAACAGACATTACACATGTGAATGATTGACTATGATATGTTGATTATCACCCCAAACAAAAAAAAAAAGATTTTGAAAGATATGTTAATGCATTCTTCCAACCTACATTGACTATGTAACATAGGTTCTCTATACCTCTAAAGATATAGTAGGCATTACACATTTCATTAGTTAGGTGGCAAACAATGCCATGTCCTGGCAACTTACTGCAACATATCTTATTTATTTATTTATTTTTTATAAAAAATCACAATTGAAATTTCTCCTACAAATATAATTTATTTAAGTTTTTATTTATTTATTTATTTTAAAAAGGGCATGGACTAGATATAGCTTAGATTATTTTGTTAACTAGGATACCAAGGGGACCTTTGCAAAAAAAAAAAAAAAAAAAAAGAAGGTCCTCACAAAATCCAATCATTCCCTAAAATTAAAAAAAAAAAAAATTCCAATCAGACATATATGGTAATCCTAAAACTAATACATTATTATATTATAAAAGCCATGGCAGTCTATAACATTATACAAAACCGTAATATTCAATATCTAATCTATAAAAAGAAAAATTCTTATGTATCCTGACATATTCCTTACATCAATTTTGTGCCAAAGCACTAGTCATTCAATTGAAGTAAAGAAACAAAGATATATATAAATATATATATATATATATATATATATTTATATCATTAGAGAAGCTCATATACCAATTTTTGTTTGTTAATGTAATTGTATCCCCATGAAATGGAGAAACTAGAGGAGAAACAAAATTGATTAATTTCTTATTCTGCC
Source organism: Quercus lobata (assembly GCF_001633185.2). Lineage (NCBI taxonomy): Eukaryota > Viridiplantae > Streptophyta > Magnoliopsida > Fagales > Fagaceae > Quercus > Quercus lobata. The sequence continues at coordinate 22,518,283 of NC_044908.1, read as the reverse complement.
TTTTTTCTTTTTTGCTTTAAAAGGATTGAATTATTTATGTTCAATTGAGCTGGTTGACTGACTTCCATTCTGCTAACATTTTAGTTGTAAAAACAGAGATTGATGATATGCTCGTGATACTTAGGGCATGTTTGGTACATGTGTTTAAACACATGTTTTCAGTTTTTAAAAAACATTACACGTATTTTCACATATTTTTTTACTTACACGTATTTCCAAAAAATACAAACAACTTTACTAGAATAACGTTACCAAACAACCCCTTAGCATTGGAAACTAACTTCAACCACAAGGGCCACTAGCTTGTTGACATTAAAACATGTGGGCCAGTCTCTAGTGTTACCAAATGAAATTATGTTTCTCTCGTGAGTAGTGACTTTTTTTGGGCCATTGACAGAGGGGAACATGGGATCCTACTCTAGAAGGAAGTATAATCTGTTTCGGGTGTATACTTTTTCAGTTTTTCCCATTTATAGTTGAGCGTGTCACATAGTTTGTGGGTCTCACTAGCTATGAGTGTGAGGAAATATACACCCGAAACAGGGTGTATTTTTTCCTACTCTACACTTTTGCATTTGCTCGTGAAAAATACTACATTTATAATATTTTCATAACAAATTTTAAGTGATAAACTATTATTGGTAGATCTATATTAAAATTAGTAACAATTTATCATTTAAGAATTGTTATGAAAATGTCATGAATGTATTGTTATTTATCATGGTTATATGAAGATAATTTGTGGAGTACTGTATTATAGGGATGACCGCTGGCTGGCTTTAGCCGACCCTCTTAAAAAAGATAAATGTTATATGAATTATGTGGTTCTATAATGTTATATGAATTATGTGGTTCTTTTATGTTAAATAAAAAAATGTGGTTCTCTTGTGTTGGCAAGGGCTTAAAGCTAACAAGGACTTGAAGATAATTAACTAAAAGTTTCAAATAATGAGTCTTTCATTCTCACACACACACACACACACACATATATATATATATATATATATATATATGTGGTTGGTAGGCGGAACTGAGACTGACATGTATGTCACATTTATCATATATTCATTAGATGGTTCTCCATATCTAACGAATTATTTTAGGCGTAAATGCTCTTTTCGTCCCTATATTTTGGAGTCATTTTTATTTTGGTCCCTACATTTTTATTTTATCACTTTTAGTCCCTAAACCAATTAGCGCGTGTCATATCAATCCTTGCCGTTAGCCAACTTACAGAAAAAGCTGATGTGGTTGACGACACTATTAAAATAATAAAAAATATATATATTTTGGCATTAAAAAATGCCACATCAGCATTTAAATTAAAAATTCATTTTAACTAAATAAAAAAATTAAAAACAGAATTAAAAACAAAAAATAACATGAATTGAGATTTAAGAGTGCCTTGAACAAGAACAATAAGAACACAAATCTAGATTTAAGAACAAGAAGAAAATTTTCCTTTATTTGACATTTTCTTTTTCTTTTTTTCTTAGAAAACAAACACAAGATTAAGCAAGAACAAATTCAGATCTAAGAACACAAACCTAGAAATTAAAATCCAAAAATTAAAAAATCTAAAAATTACCATTTTCTCAAACCCAACAAAATCATCAAATCCCAAAGCACCAAAGTACCAAATCAATCCAAAAAAATACAACACAACCAATCCAAACAAAAAAAATCTCAAACTCAGAAAAACCCATCTCAAGTAAGTTGAACCCAACAAACCCACCTCACTCTCAAAAACCCAAACTAAAAACAACAAAAACAAAACATAAAAATCGAAATCAAAACACTGACTCTAAAACACTATGAAGATTTTTCTGATTCTCTCATTAGCTTCAATCTTCTACTTTTCTCTAAGCAATTCCATTGAAGACGATGTGATGTGCTTGCAAGGCGTGAAGAACTCTCTCTTCGACCCAGCCAACAAACTGAGTTCATGGACCTTCACAAACTTGTCCGTCGCTTCAATCTGCAAGCTCCAAGGAGTTGTGTGCTGGAACAAGAAGAAGAACAGGCTTATCAGCCTTCAGCTTCCGACGATGCAGCTTTCCGGCGAGGTTCCGAAGAGTCTGAAGTATTGCCGGAGCCTCCAAACCCTATATCTCTCCAACAACTCCATCTCCAGTCCAATCCCTTCTCAAATTTGTAACTGGTTGCCACGTGTCTCCTTGTAGATCAGACCGCTAATACGCTTCACTCCACCCCTGTGAGCCAAATGACGAATCACAGGCTTCGTGATCCCCTAGATCTGGGGTTTGTGGACCCATTTTTGCTCTTTGATTTTCTGTAGTTCAATTTCATAAATCTGGGGTTTGTGGAATCATTTTTGCTATTTGATTTTCTATAACTTTGGGTTTTTGATTTTCTCTAAGTTGACTTCTCGTGCCTGGGTTTTGATTTCTATGTTCTTCTTGGGTTTGTGTCAATCTTCATTTTCCCGTATTTGCTTTTGTTCATGCTTTTTGATTTGGTGATGTTCAAATTTTTTTTTTTTCCCTGTAGGTTTGATATTCATGTTCTTTGATGTTCATGATCTTTTATTCTGGGTTTGCTCTTTGATTCTGGATTTGATGTTGTTGCTGGGTTTATTTCTTGATTTAAGAAGAACATTGAAGAACAAGTTCTTATGTTCTCATGTTCTTAGATCTGACTTCATGTAATTTTTTGTTTTTAATTTTTTTATTTAATTAAAATTAATTTAAATGCTGATGTGGTATTTTTTAATGCCAAACTAATTTTTTTATTATTATTTTAATAGTGTCGTTAGCCACGTCAGCTTTTTCTGTTAGCTAGCTGACAGCAAGGACTAATATGACACGTGCTAATTGGTTTAGGGACTAAAAGTGGTAAAATAAAAATGTAGGGACCAAAATAGAAATGACCCAAAAATGTAGGGACGAAAAGAGTATTTACGCCATTATTTTATCCGTAAGAGCTATAGCGTTAATTATGACCATTACTGGAGATTTTCATCTTCACGCAAGCATAAACATCTGATTTTTTTATAGTAATTATGGTGTATAAAAATACATATAGTGGGCTCACAAATTATGAATGGTTGTGATTGATTACCACTCACATTTTGTAAGTTGGAAATTCCGAAAGAATTGAATGCTCACTTGGTGTGTAAAATACTAATGAATGTTTAGACCCCCAATTTCAAACTAACCAACACAAGTTTATACCAAAAAAATATAGTGCGGAATGATAAGTACAAGCTATACCCAAATAAACAAACTACTCTACACCATAATTAATCACATCTATAGCAGTAATTAAAAGGCAAGAGTAAGGGTTAGAGAGATGCAAACATAAAGATAATACCGGCACGTGTTATCAAAGAGGAAACCGAAGAATTCGGCGTAAAACCTCTCGCAGCCCTCCAAGCGGTAAAATGATTCACTAGAAAATCAGTTGAGATACATGAATAGTAATAGACCCTTCAAGCCTAATCTACCTGATGCACCTAAACCCTTCAAGCTTCTTACTCAACAAGGTTATGTTGGGGATATTACACAAAGTAATAATGGAAGAATAAGGTTAACATCAAAGACAAACAGAAAATAGATAACTTAGAGGCACTATATCGTTTTCCTTAGACAATATTTGCCCCCCCACACTTTTGTTGCTAAAGGGTTATCGCAAATTTGTCCTCAAGATACAACCAAGATGTTGGGTTCTACATATAGCAATTCTAGAGAATGACTACATGATTTCTTGTGTTTCTTTCCAACTTTTGATTTTGTGGAGGAGTTTTTCAAGAGAACATAAGCCTTTATTTATAACCATAAGGTTATGTTTCATGAAAATGTATGTATGGAGAGTTAGTTATTTTTTCATAATACGGTTATCAAAGATTGAAACTGCTTCAACCTTTCTGAATAGTCACCAAAATTTTTTGCAAAAAATTCTAGAAAATTCAGATATTCTTATTTTCTCTTAGAAAATTCTAGAACTTGAATTTTCACTTTATGAAACCATATTCTCCAAACTCAACATCATTATTACAACTTATCCTTGTATATACCTATATATACAACAACCCCCCACTAGGTTGTAATAATATGTCTCACTTGATTGATATCCTATTATAATGGAAGGTGTCTTTCAACTTAAACCTTCCTTTAATGTAATTGCTCAAGAAATCAACAGAGTTAATAGTGGCTTGGTGCTTAAACCAAAACTCTTATGTGTTGAAATTGAAAACAACACACACATGAGAACACCAACAACACATTTAGAAATCTAAGTTGTTAGCACTATTATGGCCTTGTGCTTTACTTGGTTTAGTGAACATGTACAAGAGAAAACCCTTTTACTCTTACTAGAAGCGGCACTACTCCTATGTTCACAAAGGTAAAGTTCCTTCTTATGTCCTGGTTACACAGACATTTGTGATCTATGAACTTTATTAAGAGTTTAAAATTTATCCTAAATTTCATTGTAACAGTCTGCACTAATCCATCTTGAATGAGACATAAATTTAGTGCTTTTACTAACCACGTATCAATAGCTTGTTGTTACCTTTTAAACCTCTTAGATATAATCAGTTTGAGGTTGGGTTCCCACTATTGGTGATTCTCTTTAAAGAAGGGTTTTAGTCCCATTCCAATGGATGTTATCCTTACCAAGTCTCAAGACACACTTTGGTAAATGACCTATTTTATATATAGAATTACGTAGGTAATAGACTAGTCCAACCACATTTGACTTGCCTTACGTATTATTGTCTTACACTCTTAAGTCTAAGTTCACATTGTATACAACTCATGTATACCATATGCATTGTGGTTTCACAACTACAGTACAAGGAATGACTTACTATGGTCATGGCCACGACACTTTATCAAAACCTTAGCCAATTTGTTTCCTTGTTCGTTACCATTATATTCAATGCTCTCAATTTAATTTTATAGTAGAGTAAGAAATACACCTTATTTCTTTAATGCTTACATATAACACCCCTACATGTAGTGATTATCTAACTAGATATAAATGTTTCACTCACATCAATAATAGAATTAAACTTGAATATTCTATATAATAGATATTCATCACAATTAAGTACTTTCTAGTGATCAATCTTAAGTTTTAGAAACTTAGAAAGTCTACATACTATGAAGGCAATGTCTAATTTAGTTCCATACATGATACGTAATATGTACTTAATACACTAGCAGACTCGAGCTATGCATCTGCCCTTCCAGTAATCTTTTTATTTAATATTGGAATCAAAGTGTCTTTGCCTCTTTAAAGATATTAAAATCTAAGAAGCAAGTTCTCAACACTAATCTCAACACAATGAGATAACACAATTCCCAAAAGAATGAGAAATTACTAATCTCAACACAATGAGGTTACTCAAATCTCAACAAAATGAGATAACATAAATCTCAAAATGAGATTAATATAGTGCACATCTCCACTATATTTCTTTACTTGGTTCTAATTCATAAAAGACTTTCATTTAATTAAGTAAGGACATAAAAACCCACAGGTTTTTCAAGCAAACTTCCTTACCAAGATCACTTTTCAAGAAAGTCACTTCATATCTATATGATGCATACTCAAATTATATGTGGAGACACAATCCAATATTTCATTATTGATCCTTGAATGTTTAATTAATGAACTCACTTGTACTCTCTTTATTTCACAAAGAGGTACTTTCAAAATACGATCACAATATGTGCTTGTTTAAACTTGAGACATCTACCACACATGGCAAAATTTAATCACAATGAATTTAACATCCCTCGATATTAATTCCCAATACCTTTATCAAACACATCTTTAATGAATATTAGCATTTTTATGAGTCCATGACTTGTTTAAGGGTTATACACCCCACAATTTGGGTTCTCAACCATTCCAAAATTCACATATATACAAACACACCATAATTACATATATCAAAATGTAATAATAGAATATAGTAAATTTCTTTAAAATTATATGAATGGTTTTAAAGATATCAAACTAATAAGACAAATAGTTACTAGTGTATAGATATCAAAATCTATCTTTTCCCTTTGTTTCATACCTTTTACTATTAACCTTAGACCAAAAGATTTTATACCTTATTTTAATACCCACTCACAACCAATTGGTTTTAAAACTAGAGGTAGATCCATTAAGACCCATTTATTATTATTAAATAATATCAAGTCTATCTCATCATTAATAGCTTTTACAATAGAAAGCTACATCTTTTTAGAAGCACAAAGCTTTCTCAAACTTTAGGATCACTTCCCTCAAAAAATATCATGGGTATTTAATTAGGACTATACTTTTATTACCTTTAACAAGGTAAACAAGAGCTTCACATGAAATAAAAATTTGGATTAAAATCCTCTTTATTTCTCAAACTTTGACTCCACCTTTGTTCACTTGGTGAACCACATTTGAATCTTTAATATTACTTAATGTGATATTTAAGATTGGAGTCATTTACTCGTGTTTAAATAGGTATCGGGGTATCCTTGAAATCATCTTTGAATTTAAACTTAATAAATTTAATATTCTTTAATTTCACTCTTATATTAGACATTAAGTTTAATAAACTACATACCCTCGAATTTACTCAAAACCTACATATACACTTTATATAGCTCTTTGACTAATCAATTCTTCGTGGTCTATCATTTACAAAAGGTTAAACACCCCCACAGTTTAAGATGATAAGCATTTGGTCAATTTCTCATTTCATAACACATATGAAATACTTTCGAGATGAAACTCTATTATGCACATAGCATACACTAAGCAAAGCTTCTTCCCATTGATCAGATATGAGCTTAGCTGATTGCACTCAAGTTTATAGTATTCACCATATCAAATAGAGTTATCTCTTTTAACCAAACAATTTTATTAGGGTGTATAAGGGATTGCACTTTGGTGTATTATGACATGTTCCTCACAAAGAATAATACACATTTAGAGATATTAATCATTTCTAGTTAATGCATCATTCAATTCAAATCATCATGCTTATATAAATTATATCATGCTTAGACATAAATTTCAAGAATTTGAAATTTAAAAGTCTCAATCTAGCATGCCACAAATAAAAGATTAACAATATAAGCACAACCAAAACATATTGATAAATAACACTCAGATAGTAGCATATCTATTGCCTACTAATATCCCATTCTTGGACAAGACCATTCTTAAATAACAAATTGACTTTTCTTGATATTAGGTACATGAAAATATAGCATTGGGTCAAGAGAACTTCTTGCCAAAACTCAATTTCACTTCAACAATGCAATTTCCATGAACTTTTGCCTTACTGTGGATGTCCACAAGCACTTCTAGTTCTATGGAAGACTCTTCATAAGTCTTGAATTGTGACTTGTAGTTGCACACATGCAACATTGCACCTGAATCAAAATACCAATCGGAAGGATCTGTAATTATAGCCATATGAAATATAGCGATCTTTATTACATACATCACTCATCATAGCAATAATGTTCTTAATGACAATTGCTTCATTGACATTTCCATCTTCATCCTTCTTATTCTTTAAGAACTTACATTCTCAAGTGTAATGGTCTTTCTTTCCATAAAGGAAACATGACATTCTACTTGTCACTGTTGGGATTCTTAGAGTTGTTCTTTTAAAATGATTCACACTTTTATTCACATTCAAGTGTTTATTGTTCTTATTAGAACTTCCAATTTTAATATTGTTCACATTCACTTTAGAATCGGTGTTAGATACACTTCTAACTAGACCTTCCTCTTCAATTCAGTGATGTAGTCTGAATTGATCTAAAGTGATATCTTTTGACATGTTTCTTAATGTCTTCACATAGTTTAGAAAATCACTTAGGAAAATATTCATATCATAAGGTTGAATTTTATCAACCATCTTGTTGGCTTTATTCCGTGCCAAATTTGCTTGTATTTTAGCAATTAGTAACCCTGTATTTAGGTGGGAATCATATAAGGGTAGTGAGTGAGAGAGTGTGAAGAAATGCTCAAGATTGTGCAAGGATGCAAAGACTTGCGGCTGGACTTGTGGGTGACTCGCGAGTGGCAAGCCGCCAAAGTTGGCACTCGTGTGGAGCATGCAGGGGAGCTGAAGAGTCATGCTAGCTGTTACACTAGAGGACAAAAGTCCCAGGCTGGTCAGGCCGTTAGCTCGCGGTTTGAACTCGCGACTCAGTCCAGTCGCGAGGCCAAGTCACCAGACCACTCTGTTTGGGTAAAACTGACTTTTCACATTCCTTCTCACCCTACTATATATAGACCTTTATACCCATGATATTCTGAGAGCTTCCAAAGAGAATTTTGAGAGAGAAACCCTAGAGAAAAACAAGATTGACTCATTCACAATCTTCACATAGAGACTCTTCAAATTCCTCTACTCTCTTCCTCTCCATTGTCAAAACCTTGAGAGGTACATTACCAAAACCTTTTCTCACTATACCCATATATGTGAGAATGCCATTTGGTGTCTGGGATTAAGAAGGGACCAATTTCATATTGGTTGATGCTATGGTCAAGTAGCGGAATCCGGTAAGTTAAAGAAGAAATAGGTTCGGTGTAACCTCGTTGGAGTAGGAGTTTGGAGGGCTTAGGTACATTAGGTAGATTAGGCTTGGAGGGTCTTCTGCTGTTCATGTATCCCAACTACATTCTTTAGTGGATTGTTTACCACTTGGAGGGCAGCGGAGAGGTTTTAAACCGAGGGCTTCGGTTTCCTCTTCAATAACATATCGTGTGTTGTCCTTGTATTTGCATCTCTTTTCCCTTAATCTTTTCCATTTAATTTCTGCTGTGGATGTGATTTTATTTGGTTTAGATTGTTTATCAATTCTGTTTTAAGCTTATGTTCATATTCCGCACATTAATTGTTTGACATTAAGCTTGAATTGATAATTTGTAAATTGGGGGTCTAAACTTTCATAGTGTTTTAAACACTAATTGAAATTTCACATATACTCTATCACTTTAAGAGTTTAAATTCCTATTCTTTAGATTTTTTACTTCACTTTATAACATTTAAACATGTTAAAATTTCATTCTTATATCTCAATTCAAATAAATTTGCAACACATGCTTTTAATGCCCACGAAATTCAAATTGCCCATGAACAAGAAATTCGTATCTTCAATGTTCAAACTATGAACATGGCTTTTAATGCATTCACAATGTGAAAGAATCATCACCTTGTCTTGCCAACAAAGAAACTTGTTTCTTTAAGCCTTATTCCATTGAATCTTTTTTATGATCGATTCATCATTTCGATTCATCATTTGAAGAACTCTTCAAATCTAAGCCAATTTCTCTTTCTCCTGTGTAAAATTGGTTCCATCAAAACGATCCAATTTCACCAAACCATGGTTCAACATCTTCAAAGTTGTACTATCATTTACTCCTTGTCTAGTAGTCAAATTTTGTCTAAGATTGTTGGGGATATTACACAAAATAATAATGGAAGAATAACGTTAACACAAAAGACAAACAAAAAATAGATAACTTGGAGACACTATATCGTTTTCCTTAGACAATATTTGCTCCCCACACTTTTGTTGCTAAAGTGTTATCGCAAATTTGTCCCCAGAATATAACCAAGATGTTGGGTTCTACAGATAACAATTTTAGAGAATGACTATAGGATTTCTTGTGTTTCTTTCCAACTTTTGATTTTATGGAGGAGTTTTTCAAGAGAACATAAGCCTTTATTTATACCTATAGGGTTATGTTTCATGAAAAGGCATATATGGAGAGTTAGTTATTTTTTTTAAGTGAACATAAGCCTGTTTCATGAAAAGGCACGTATGGAGAGTTAGTTATTTTTTCATAATACGGTTATCAAAGATTGAAACCTCTTCAACCTTTTTTAATAGTCACCAGAAAATTTTGTAGAAAATTCTAGAAAATTCAGATTTTCGTATTTTCACTTAGAAAATTCTAGAACTTGAATTTTCACTTTATGAAACCATATTCTCCAAACTCAAACATCATTATTACAACCTATCCTTATATGTACCTATATGTACAACAGGTTAAGCCTAACCGTGTTTTCTCTAACTTTCCAGATCTCGTAATAAGCCTATTGTATCAACCAAATGAATTGGTCCTTTCTGAACTGCTTCCCAAGCACCAAATAACCTTCTCACTAATATGGGTATGGTGAGGTAAGGATTTGGCTAAGTATCCTCTCAAGAGTATGACAATGGAGAAGGTGAGAGTAGAGGAATTTGGAGAATCAAATGTCTAAGATTGTGGATGAGTCAATCTTGTTTTTCTGTCAAAATTCTCTCTGGAAGCTCTCTACATTTTGTGGGTATAAGGGTATTTATAGTAGAGTATGTGAGGAATGTGAAAAGTCATTTTTTTGCAAAACAGGGGGTTCTGGTGACTCACTCACGACTGGGACAAGTCGCGAGTTCCAGTCATGAAGTAACTAACTGGTCAGACTGTCCTTTTTATCCTGTAGTGCTCCAGCTGTCATGACCCTTCAACTTCCTGCATGCTTCACACGTGTGACACTTTGACGAGTCATCAGTCGTGAGTCACTCGCGAGCTCCAGTCACGAGAATGCTCTTGAATGTACACACACTTCAATTCTTCACACTCTCTCACACACAACCCTTATATGATTCTCACCTAAATACAGGGTATCTAATTGCTGAATTACAAGAAAATTTGGCATGGAATAAAGACAACACATGGTTTAATAAATTCAACCTTACAAGAATTTTTAACAACAATTGACTCAAGAACTTAGAAGGTATATAAAGCATACATGTAGGGGATGGATGACAATTCGTGGTAGCGGGTCATGTATGTGTTGTGTCAAGAGAAAAATATTCAGTTATATGACCTAATCCTAACTTGACTCATTTAATAATCATATCAAAAGTCCAGACCTCTCAATACTAACATGATTAGTTTATCTAGCGAGTTAACATAACACGAGTACACGACTCATGTAACACTTAATATATATACAAGTTGTGCTGGGGTTGATATAGATATGACTCATTTCAAGTTGATTACGTGTTAAGCAGGTTAATATAAGAATAGACTCACTTATTAATTGTGTCAAAACATATTCACTAATTTAGACATGAATCTATTTACCCCAACTTGAAAAAATTGTAAAATGATTGTGTTGTAGTCATATGTTGCTATTGTTACTGTACATGATATTTAGTAAGTAGTTCTGTGTTAAATTACTGATTGTTCCAAAAATTTAAACTCTTAAGAAATGGTAAATTTAATCATTTAACCATAAATTTCTAATACTTCCCCTCACGTGTGGGCTCAAACTCCCCTTTAATAAGAGAGGACCCAGTATGTGAAATTTTAAATGAGAAATGCTACGTCCACAATAATTTTACAATATTTTCACAACATTTCCTACCTGTCACTACCAAGTCACAAAACACAACTTAAAATAATCTGACTTGGAAAAGAAAACAAAAAAATAAAATGAAATTCAAAACAAAATAAAAAAATTAAGAAAACAAAACAAAAAATCAAATGAAATTCAAAACACCAGCATATTTTGGTGAGGAGGGAAAAGATGGGGTTTTGGAGAAGAAGGAATCTAGCTCTCACACACCAGAGGCAGAGGTGGAGGTAGAAGGCAGAGGGCAGAGGCAGAGGCACTTGACTTCTTCTCCCTGCCGTCGCCCATCATCGATACTCTATCTTCCTCAAAACGGTGAGACCCACATCTCTTTACCTTTCTCAAATTTTGTTTCTTATTGTAATTACTGAGTTGTGATTGTAATTTGTTGTTTCTTGCTTTGTAACCTTTCATTCTCATTGAAAGAAAGTTGGACTTCTCTGCATTCACAACAAAAAATAATAATAATTGGACTTCTCTATTTATTTAGTTTCCAAATAAAAATGTCATTAAAATTTTAAAACTTTATTTTTAAGAAATTTTTTTGTTATTGTTTTCCTATACACCCATTTAAAAAAAAAAAAAAAAAAAATCAAATCGATGCTTGAGGTGGGAGGATTGAAACTGGAGGTATAAATGATAGTGTTTGATACAATGCCTGAAAGAAATCTTTTTGAAGCCTTGAATTGTTCCAGATTGATGGTTAATGATGGTTGTGATCCCAATAATTATAAATATGTTGGTGCTTTATCTGCTTGTATTCTCATTACGTGATGCAATAGCTGGTAAGGAGATTCATGGAAGTATTTATAGGCATGAGCCATGAGCAAGAGTTGAATGGCAAAGGTTGGGATGCAAGTGCATTCCCTTGTCATCAAGTGTGGACTTGAATTTGATAATTTTATTGTGATAACATTGATAAATCTTTATGCGAAGTGAGGAGAATTGGGCTATGCTTGTCAGGCATTTTTGGAAGTGGAGGCGGACAAGCCACAATTGCAGGCTTGGACTACCCTAATGGGAGGCTGCGCTCAACAAGGAAAAGCAAGAGAAGCAATTGATCTTTTCCACAAGTTCCATTCTTTGGGTTTGAAACCTAGTGAAAGAACATTCTCATCAGTACTTGGAGTATTTGCAGATACAACATTAAAATGGGGTTCAATTCCTTTATATTAATTGGCAATGCAATTCTGGAGTTTTACATGTGGGTTGGTATAGATTTCGGAAGCCTCCAAACTGGAATTTGAATGCACTTCGAGGGTCTTGTGTGCTTCTCTTTCAATCTTTTTAAAACAATAATACCGATTTATGTTTCTAATTGATGAGCTTTCTCTTTTCATTCATAAGTGATTTGGGTCTTGCTTTTGAAGTTGTGTGTGCAATGTAAAACAATATATAGTGATTATGAATATATGAAAAATTAAAATGTTTCATTAATTGTATTTAAATGATGTAAGTTTTTATTATTATTAGTAAGTTGTACATGCAGTTAATGGGTCCTCCACTCCCCACCATTTGAACAAGTAGTATTTGAAGAGCCAATTACTAGTCCAGCCATGTACCTTGTAGAATACAATAAATTCATCACTCATCCAATTGAAATGACGGTGTACACCTTGATAGATATACTAAGTTCTAAAGATAGATTGTTTATAACTCAATGGAGGATCACATTTCTTGAAGTTGACAATTCTTTATTTATTTATTGGTCTCGTTGTTGGAAAAAAAGAAAAAGAAAAAGGCACAAATTGTTGTTTATTTCTTTTTGGCAAAAATACAAAACTGACCCTCTAACTTTTAGTATTTTTCATTTTAGTCTTCTAACTTTTAGTTTTGTCATTTTAGTCCTCTAACTTTCAATTGTTGTCAATTTGGTATTCCGTTAAACCTCAATTATGTCCTGCCGTTAATTGAGCCAAAACGATGCTGTTTTTTATTTTATTTTATTTATTTTATTTTATTTCATTTTTAATTTTTTTAATAAATTTCGGAATTAAAAGAAAATAAAAAAACTAATATTAAAAAGAAAAAACATTTACTCAGTCAAAACTGAGAAATTGGGGAAACGATTACACTTGGACTCACTTTTTTCATTTCTCTCATTCCCAAAGAAAACTCTTTCTTCTTCTTCTAATTGTTTCAAAACAGTTAATAATTATCTAATCGATCTGAACACCACCGAGGAGGACGAAATGCTGTTGTCGGGCTCGTCTTCAACATCTTCAACGTTGTTCTCTGTAGCTGGGTTGAATACCAGTGGTGGGTCGGGTTCGAATTTGGTGGTGGGTGCATTAGCATCAGCTTCGGCTTTGTCTTTGGTGTGTTTGGAGCTATGGCCCACTGATATCTATGTTGAAGAAAGGTAGTGAATTTGAGAAAATGGATGGGAATTTGAGAAAAACACAGAACCTAAATCGGTGACGAAACAAAATGGAAAAATAATCGAGGTGATTATTACGATGGCGATAAAACCCTAGTATTTTTTTGGGGATGAACGCAATCGACGATGGAGAACGAAGTTTGTGTTTTGCTTTTGGTATCGAATTCTTGCAGAAAAAGCAAAAAGCTTTTCTGGTTTTTTTTTTTTTTTTTTTTTTTTTTGGGTTTGGGAGGAATTGAAATTGGAGAGAGATGGAGAGATTTTAGGGGGGTGTTTGGTTTGTGTTTTTAAACAACCATTTTCAGTTTTTAAACAACATTTCACGCATTTCAACGTACTTTTTCACCCACATGTATTTCCACAAATGTTTTCAAACAACAATTTTCAGTTTTTAAACACATGTACCAAACGGGCCCCAGGTTTTGTTTCTTTGGTTTGAATTTGATCAGAGCGCTGTTGATCGTGCTGTCAAGGAGAGAGAGAGAGAGAGAGAAATATAATAAAAGAAATTTTTTTAGTATCAGTTTTTTATTTTATTTTATTTTATTTTAATTTTCTTTTAATTCTGAAATTTATTAAAAAAAAGAAGAAGCCAAAATGACGTCGTTTTGACTTAATTAACGGCAGGACATAATTGGGTTTTAAAGGAATACCAAATTGACAACAATTGAAAATTAGAGGTGAAATGATAAAACTGAAAGTTAGAAGATTGAAATGAAAAAAATTGAAAGTTAGAGGACTACTATTGCTTTTTTTTTTTTTTTTTCCCTTCCAGCAAGGCTTGAAAAAGAAATTGTAGTCGACTCTTCCCCACCATTTGAACAAGTAGTATTTGAAGAGCACAAACTGGTTCCGGTTTACGTGGAAATCGTGCTTTGCCCTGCGTAGTCGTGAGGCTAAGTTTTTTTGACTCTAGTAGTCAAGACTGCCAGTCTGCCACACAATTTTTCTTCACCAACTTAACCATATAATTATATATTAATTATAGATATGTCATTCTTCCCTCCAACTCTCAAATTCTACTCCTTTCTTTCCTTCATAGAAGAGTAGGTCAGGTCAGGTCAGCTCTCACTCCTAGACAGACTCGGTATCAGTACGTACAGTATAGAAAAAACCATCACCGGAAAATCCCTCTGGATAAGTCGTTTCCGGGTCTTCCACCGTCGTCACTGGAACCTCCTCCGGCAGATGAATTGCTACCAGATATGACACCGTCACAGTCAGGGCTGATAGGAGGGGCAGTGGTAGGAGGGTTTGTTCTGCTTGGTGTTTTGAGGTACTGCATCATTTGGTATAGGAGAAGGAAGGTAGACAATCAAATTCCGTCTAAATCTGAGGATGGAATTTCACGACCAAAACCACAACCAGGTGAACCTAAAAGTTAGGGTCTTATTTTATTTATTCTTTACTTTAACGAGTTAGTTAATTAGTTTTATACTTTCTTATATTTTTTGACATATAATTTTACTTTTAGTCATTAGTTTATATTTATATATAACATGGGATAGAGTACAGTTATAATCGATGTAAATTTTTTATTAATTTTAGATTCATTCATATATGTGAAAATATACTATTGGTCTTCAAGTGTAGCACCATAGTGATTTAGTCCATGAAGTTTAATGTTTTTTATTTTATTTATTTTAAATATAAAGCTTCTTAAAAAAATTAATGTAGAATTAATAAATTGTACAAAATTTTTTTTTAAGGAATTAATGTAGATTTTTTTAATATATTTTATTTAAAAATATATAATTTATTAAATTTAAGAGCATTTTAAACATATTTTCCCAAAGAAAAAAAAAAAAAACTTTAGTTAAAGCTTTATTTTATTTTATTTTTTTATAAGTTCTGTCTGTTTGCTTGTATAATGATTTTGAAAAATGTTTTCTACATTTTCAAGTGATAAGAAATTTAGTAAAAGTTTAAAATTAACTTGAAAAAAAAATTTCCATTAACCGAAATATTATTTGTAAAAATTTGAAAAGTTTTTTATTGGAAAAAATTTCTATAAAACAATTTTCAAAACACACCCCTCTTCTTTATCTCATTTGCACACACTGCCTCCCCCCTCCCCCCCCCTCCCGTCTTTTTCTCACAAACCCTCACGGTAGTGGGCAAATTGGGGCAATGACAATCATTATTCACAGATCTGAGGCTCTGTTGTGACCCAGTTATCACCGTGGAGCTCAGTCACACTCATTGCCCCTTTAGATCTGGGCCACATCATGGAGCTTTGTCACAATAGTTAGATCTAAGAGCATTTAAAACATATTTTCACAAAGAAATTTTTAAAAAATCTTTAGTTAAAGCCTTTTTTTTTCCCCTTCTTAAGTTCTTTTTATTTGCCTGTAAAATGCTTTCTTTAAAATATTTTCTATATTTTCAAGTGTTTGTTTCATTGTAAAATTTGGTCAAATTTGAAAATATTTTCTGTTTATGAAGAAAATCTTTGCGAAAATTTGTAAAATTTTTTACTAAAAATTTTTCAATAAAAATTTACAAAGTACATGCCCCGCTTCATTATCTCATTTGCACACGCTCCCTCCCCTATTGTATTTATAAAGAAAGAAGGATGACATTATCTTTCATTTTTTCTATTTTGTGACTTTAAGTAAGTCTTTCTTTTAAAGCAACACATTTCACATTGAAAATATTCTAAAAAAAAAAAAAACAGTTTCTCATTGAAAAGGAAAAAACAGAAATGGTACTGTCACTGTTTTTTTCTTTAAAATGAGCCAATCTTCTCCTTGGTCTTTCATTTTTGAGGAACAAAAGTCCTATAGCAAACCTTTACCCTTTGCGCTAAGACTCCAAGAGACATTGCTTGAGTATGCTTGAGTATGCTTGAGGCTTTCACCAACACTGCCACATGTCTCTACCATAAAGGAATTGATTTTTGTTTTGGTTTTGTTTGTTTGTTTTTCCTTGTTTTCACACACATGCACACACCACGAGGGAATTGTTGTCTTGTTGAAAACCCAGCTTCTCAAATATCAAAAACCTAAAACCTATAAGATTCTCAAATATAAAACCCAGCTTTTGCATTTCCAGGAAAACCCAAAATACAACAAAATTTCCATCTAGGGGTGTGCATGGGTCGGGTTGGGTCGGGTTGAGGGGATTTTTTGACCCAACCCACCATGGTGGGTCAAAAAAAATTCAACCCAACCCAACCCATCACATAAGTCCAACCCAACCCACATGGGTCGGGTCGGGTTGGGTCGGGTTGAACCCATGGGTTTGACAAATTATTATTATTATTATTATTAAATTGAGTAAAAAAAAATATAAATATTAATATATTAAAAAAACTTAAAGATTAGTATCAATGTAACTCCTTAAAGACTCAACACTAATGACTAAATAATAATAGTAATTTATTAGGATTTGTGTGAACTAATTGGTTTTTATATAGGATAGGAAAAATTGGTTATTTAAAAAAATTTATTAATTATATAATATATTTTATATATATATTAAATTAGTATTAGTAGGAGGGATTAAGGAAATGTTGCTCTACAACTGGTTTTTAAAAAAAATTATTAAATATATAATATATATTTAAATATATATATATATATATAAGTGCCCTACAATTGATTTTTTTTTTTTAAATTTATTAAATATAAAATATATTTTAAATATATATTAAATATGGTGGGTCGGGTCGGGTTTGGCGGGTTGGCAATTTTATGACCCAAACCCAACCCGACCCGCTATAATTTTTTTTTTATAACCCAACCCAACCCACCAAGCCTTAAAAACCGACCCAACCCCGTGGGTCGGGTTGGGTTGGGTCGGGTTTGGCGGGTCGGTGGGTTTTCTGCACACCCCTATTTCCATCAAATCATACCCATAACCCTGCAATTTTAGGCTATATACTATATATGAGAAAGAGAGAAACTGCAAACTCTAAAAATCACTCATCTACCAAAATTACCGCATCTGAACTTCCACACATACCAAAACTCCATTGATGAACCAGAAAAATTTAGAAGCCCAAGAATGAAGATGATAAAATATTTTAGTGTGATCTTCAAAGATGGGCATAGATGATTGTTGCTTAGACGAAGAGAGTGTGTGTGAGATTGAGAAAGAAAAGGCTTTGGAGCTAGAGGAAAAGAGAGAGAAGTTGAGAACAGTTTGACTTGGTGAGAGAAAAAATAAAAAAAAGTGAAATGCAAAGCTATAGTAATCGTGTAAATATACACGGTTTTTTTACATGATTATTGAAGCAACAATGGAAATTTGCATAAATTTAACTCCACTGATGTGGGTCATTTTTGGAGTAAAATGTGTAAAGTTGTTTACTTTTTCTATTTTGGAAGGATTGAGGCGGTTGCTCTTACGCATTATGACTAAACTCAAGAGGTCTGTGTTATGCTTGAAACTTTTAACTACATTGCTCCATTTGTGGATTTGATTTGCAGTGCAAGCATTTTATTTTAACTAAGCAGTACAAGATTGACTACTATGGAAAGGTTTAATTATTGCAAAGACAACTGCTACAGCCTACATGTCTCTCCACGAAGAACATTTTTTTTTTTTTTTTTTTGGGGGTTAATTTCACTCACACCACTAAGGAATTGTTGAAAGCCGTTAAATTGATTAGTACTTGGAATCAATTGTTCATGTTCTTTTACCATTTTCATCATTATGTTTTTGGACGAAAGATGTCATTAATCTTATTATATATATTATCATTCAATCTTTTAGTCTTAGATGATGCCACTTTATATTATAACTAACTGACCAATGCCCTTGTTTTCTTCTCCTCCAGGTGATCCTACTCCAACACCATCAACTGGCCATCCTATAGCTCTTTCTCAAAGTATATTTTCATATGAAGAATTAGCCATGGCAACTAATGGTTTCTCCGAGAACAACTTTATTGGTCAAGGTGGTTTTGGTTATGTCCATAAAGGGGTACTTCCAAATAAGAAAGTGGTTGCAGTTAAACAGCTGAAATTGGACAGTAAACAGGGAGAGCGTGAGTTTAGGGCAGAAGTTGAGGTCATTAGTCGTATCCATCACAAACACCTTGTTTCATTGGTTGGATATTGCATTTCTGGGGAACAAAGATTGCTTGTTTATGAGTTTGTCCCAAATGGTAACTTGGAATATCATCTGCATGGTAAGTCATTATCTATAATTTGAATCTTCGATCTTTTGGGCAATTTTCACTAACTTATCTTTGTACTTTAAAATTGTATTTGCTTGGAATAAGTGAGAAAGATGTTTGTTTATTTTAGGAGACAGATTATCGTTGTTCATATTATTAGAGCCAATAAAAAATTATACGGTTTCGTGACATAGAAAGAATGATAAAAGGGAAATCCTGTGGCATTTAAAACTGCATAACATAACATGTGGCAATAATATTAACGGTAGTAGCACTGGTAAACGAAATTAAAAAAGTAATCATTTATTTACTCATGAGTTCTCTACTTATTGATACAAGACTACAGCAAGATTCCAAAAGAATACAGGCTAAAATGTGAAACCTGTATTCTTTTTTCATTGGTAAGTGTTGGATCACAGTTTATTGTTCGGATTTGAACAATTTGAATTGGTAGTCTAACATGTTTATGTACGGTGAAACTACTATAAAGCGTTTTATTGAGGAAAATTGACATTGCAGGATTGGAGAGTCCAACTATGAATTGGCCAACTAGGCTAAAAATAGCTATAGGCTCTGCAAAAGGATTGGCATATCTGCTTGAGGACTGTGAGTTCTCTTTGTTTACCACATTAATTGCGAACCTAATGAATATTTTCTTGTTATAGATTAAGTCTCCTTTTGAGCTCAATGTATCTTCAGGTCAGCCCAAGATCATACACCGTGACATCAAGGCAGCTAATATTCTTCTTGATTCTAATTTTGACGCAACGGTTAGGTTTATTAGTGGTTTCATGTGATTCTTGGTTTAAGTTTCAAATATATCTATCTGTGTTGAGATAGTGAAATTTGGATAACAATTACGAATGTAGCAAATAGTAGTGGGTTTTTATAAATTAAAAATAGCAAAAAATAAAATAAACAATAAGGAACACAAAAATTTACGTGGTTTGAGTATAAGTCTATGTAGTATGTCTAGAGGTTAAGGATAATACTTTACGGGCTTTTTGTTTTCCGTTAAACTAATTTTGCAAACATATTAGTTATATAATCAAAATTGAAATATATTAGTTATGCGAATGCTTTTGGAACTTGAGCCTCTGAGACTGGAGTTCCAAAGTTAAGAACTAGATTTCCACTAGAACCTAAAAAAAAAAAAAAAAAAAATGTTATCTCATGATTTTCTCCATAGACTTGAGATCCAAAAGTGGCCACATAAGTAATATGTTTCAATTTTGATCACATAACTAATTTGTTTGCAAAATTAGCTAGAGAGAAAAATTGGCCACACTTTACTAAGAAAATAGGGAGATTACATCTGTGGTACAAAGTCACAAAACTAAAAAGAATGTACTCAATGCACAAAATCTCACTTTTATGATGTCTGAGAGATGTTATGTTAGGCAACGTCAACCTTAATTTATTGTAGAAATTGATTTTTGAACTTAAACCTACAACTTGTCATTTTTAGTGAAAGACAATTGCATTGTACCAAGAGGCTCAACCTCTCTCTCACCATAACTAGCACACTACAAGAAATCATAATTCTTTAAGTCTAGCATACAAAAGGCCAAAAGTAATGTGTATAATGTGACACCCATATTTGATTTTGATATTGTCTAAGTGTGTGTTGTGTGAGTGTGTGGTGAGTCTTACATTAGGCATTTACCAAGTAAATATGGGCTTTATTAACAACTATAAAGAGCTTCAATTGTGACTAGCCATTTTGAGATATAACACAAATGTGGTTTAGCATTTTTCTTTGAGTTACAAGCTCAGTATAAATTGATTTGCAAAGGTAGCTAATTAAGTGATGTTCTAACTTGGACTTGGTAAAAAGTCTTCAACAAATCATGCCTCGCCACAAATCTTTACCTTAGCTTGAATTATTTAATTTTTTGTAAACAAAATGTCCTCCATTGCCTCCACCAAAGCTTTTAAGAGCTACCATTGATTTTAAAAAATAGTTAAACTCCAATCAAGTCCAAACAGTTCTTATTTGTACAAAGGAAAAAATTTAGTCATAATATCTAATGGATTATGTATTGTTGCAACCTTTCTAAATTGAAGGTTGAGAACCATTAAATTCAATTTTATTATGGTTTAAACCTCAAGTTACAATTATGGCTAATTCTAATTTTAAGCTAAGATACTAAATTAAAGCCCAATTGTTTTTATGATTAACAAATTAACATTAGTAAGCAATGGTAAACATAAACATCAATACAACCACAAAAATTCAATGGCACAATAACATACAGATATGTTATTGAAGAGGAAAACTCAAGTACTAGACATTAAAACCTCTTTGCAACCTCACCGCCAAAAATGATCCCTTAGAATAGATCGTAGCAATATAATTTTCTCACAAAACAAAACCCTTCAAGTAATGTAACAAAGATGCACTCAAGCTCTTCAAGCCCCTACTTGTAACTGAATTTGCAATTCCTTTCTCTACTCTAGCATCCAGATCCACAATTGAGTTCTAATTGCAATTTCAAGCTTGGTGGCTCTAATGCTTCCCAAAACTCCAATCAACTCTCACAATTTTTGCTAGGTTTCTTTCAACTTTCAGATGGTAATTAGGGTATAATTTCATGAGAAATGCTGTATATATTGGTTGGGTCAAGGTTGAAACAATGGGAGAATTTGTAATAGAATTGTCTCAAGTTTTGACAATTTCAATCAACCCAATTTCCCACAAAAGTCATATTAGTATTTCATTCATTTGGAATTGTTTGTATTTTATTCCTTTATATTTTTCAAAATTTTCATTATGACCTTATATGTTTGATTCGATTTTCATATTAACGGGTCATTTATTTGATTTAGTAATCTAACCATGCATAATATGTGTTTTGCCTGCAACAAGGAAATTGTTGTATTTCACAACATTTTAAAACTAGTATTTCATGAAATTGTTAAACATCAAGGATATTTAACAGTCAAATTAACAACAAAAATGGAAAATAGGATAAACTCAAACATGAAACAAAATATAAATGACCAAAGTGAAAATTTTAAAATGTAAATTACCGAAATGAAAACAATTCCAAGCTTTAAGGGTTAAACTTAAAAATGTACCACCTTTTTTTCTCTCATATTCGTTTACGTTTTGCATGTATTTTGTACGTAGGTGTTTGCATGGCATAAGTTACGTAGAAAACCTTCATATATCATCTAATACTTAAAAATACTTTTCCAAACCAACTTCTATGACAAGATTTTGGGCTTTTATTCAGGTTTCAGATTTCGGGCTTGCTAAGTTTCTACTAGATATTATGACTCACATCACAACTCGGGTAATGGGAACTTTTGGGTAAGCTCCATTTCTCTGTGTTCTTTAGACAATGCTAAGGTGCTGCCATGAAGTTTAATTAGTTCTGAAGCAGTCTAAATGCTATTAAGCAATGATAGCTTGGCTACTTCATTTCTAATTAGAAATTTTTTTATTAATTGCTTCTGAATGTCTTGAAATGATGTTGTATTCATCAAATGCAGTTACTTGGCTCCGGAGTATGCCAGTAGTGGACAGCTCACTGATAAGTCAGATGTCTTCTCTTTTGGGGTTGTGCTTTTGGAGTTGATTACTGGACTCCGGCCTTTCGATAAAACTCAATCCTTCCCTAATGATAGCCTGGTTGAGTGGGTGTGTACCATTTCAAAGTAGTAGTTCCTAATGTTTCATTATTCTTTTTATGGTCCTATTCTGCGTGTTTGTATCTATGTGTGCCTGTCTGCATTTGTCTTGCCAGTATCAGGTGGTCTTTAAAAAAGAAAAAAAAAAAAAAAAAACTCTTGTATAGCGATTTGTTAGAAAATACATTTAAATATGGTTCTTAAAAGAAGTAATGAAAAGAATTTGAGGGTACCTACTACCTACTACAAATAGATGCATAGTAATTCGTTGAGTTGAATTGTTTTTGTACTAGATAGTTGGATAATAATTCTAAGTGTATCTTCATTTAGTATAGGCACTTATGATTTAGAACAAGATATGAGATTTAATTTTTATAATTTACTAATTTATGATTTTTTTGGTTGTAATTGAATGGTTTTTAAACACCTTAAAAACACAATAGGATTAACCTAGGTAATTAGCCAAGTTGTTACTTAGTCTAAATTAACAAATCTAGGTTATCACAATTAAAACAATCATATCATGCAAAGTAGCGGAAAGATAAATAAGACAATGATATGATCACCCAAGAAATTAAACCGATAAAAACCTGGGAAAGATTTAACCTAGCTATCCTTAAGGTAAACCTGAATTCACTATGAAAGAATCGAAGTTGTTCAACAGGACTTAAACCACTAACATCCTATTGCTACCCACCAGTAGAAACTTACTGACACAACCACGTGCAGGCTCCGAAACCACGTACTTCTTCTTTCTTGGATTTTCCAGCAAGTACAAGCACACCCGCTTGTGTTTCTTTAAGTTCTTATGGCAGTAACTGAATGATCATCAAGCTCTTGAAGAAATCTTCTTCTTGATAATCCTAAACTTGTGTAAAGGAAAGCTCCTCACAGATCTCACAAGAGATTTACACAAACAGTAATATGAGCAGCATTAAAATGTGGTTAGGGTTTGCCTTTTATACCTAGGGCAAATTAGAAAACCCTAAATATTTTAAAACAAACTAGGGCTGAGTTGGAATTTTGCAGAAAACACATCTGACTCGATTTTCGATTGATCGAGCCTAAGCATCGATCGATCGAACTAGGCCGAGAAGCATAAATAAATTCTGGATCAGCTTACTCCAACTTTACATAAATGAACCAACTTTGAGCAAGTCTAAACATAACTAAACATCTTATTTTGATCATGGTTTGCCAACAATACACATTAGAATTCTAAATACATTAAAATCCTAAGTCTTTAGAACCTAACAGTAATTTTGTTATTTGAGCATCTAGGATTTTATTTTCTTGATTTTAAGTTTTTTTAAGGCTTTCCTAGTCAAATTAGAGTTATATTATGGTAAAGGATCAATTAGAATCAGTTTAAGAATATTTTTATTTGTAAAATAAGTTTTTTTGGAGCCTTGAATCGGTCTTTTATATGTAAAACAAAAATTTATATTTCTGAATATCAGTTATATTTTTAAGAGAGGCTTTCTCATTTTTTTTGGTGGGTTCGAGATTTTCTTCTGGATTTAAGGGTTTCATTAAGCTAGAATGAAATCTAGTCCCTATCTTTCTATTTTGAGTCATCTTATAACTTCCATTTATTTTTCCTCTTGCAAGATGTTGAATTCTTAATAGCAAAGGTTGAGTAACATGGAAAAGTTAACCTTTACTGTTATGGAATTTTAGGGAAGGCCTTTGCTCGCGCACGCTTTAAAACATGGCAACTTTGAAGCTGTTGTTGATCCAAGGTTGCAGAATGATTATGAACCTACTGAATTGACTCGAATGGTTGCTTGTGCTGCTGCTTGCATCCGTCATATGGCCCGGTCTAGGCCAAGAATGAGCCAGGTAATTCTACCAATTTTATTATTGAAATATTTAGTTCTCTTTGTCTAATATATCAAATCCATTTCTCCAAAAAAAAAAAAAAAAAAAAAAGAAGTTAAATCCAAAATTATAGATAAACCTCCTTTCACCAAAGTTTGTGAATTGTAAAGCCTATTGTCTTGTTTGTTACTAATTTTTATTTGTGATTATTTTGTAAAATATATGGTTCCAATATATTGCGCTGTTTTGGCAGGTTATTGAACTTTTAATGTTCGAAAGATTGAGTATATAGGAATTTAGATTTTCCAATTTTACTATTCAAATGCTAAAATGATTTTGAAACTGTTTGAAATTAAGACGTTATTCTTTGTGATGGCATGTACCTGTAATCATTTTTCATGATGCAGTATATAACCCTACTACCATTCTTGCATGGTAAGCAGATAGTTAGAGCTTTGGAAGGTTATCATTCTCTGGATGATCTAAATGAGGAAATCTCCCTTGGGACAGCTGGAAACATAGATTATGATAATGATCAATATAAGGACTTAAAGAAATTCAGAAAGATGGTACCAATAAGCCACGACCAAGGCTCTAGTGAATGCAGCGGACCTAGCAACGACTCAGCTTTGCACCAATCTGTCTCAAGCAGTGAAAGCTAAAAAAATATCCAAGCGATGGAATTGGGGAAAATTAAAAATGATGCCTCAGATTTTGGTGTAATCTTCTGCTTGATGACTCCAATTTCCTAGCTTGCACATTCACCTGCTTTCCTGTCCTGCTCCATTAAGTTACACTTATCATTCTACTTAAGCTTAATTTTAACTCTTAGATATCCAGTACCATATTATTTCTTAAAGTTTGTTTTTTTAATGTATGTGTGCCATTAGATACTTGCAGAGATTGATGGGCACTTGTCCTTTTGCTTATTTGTGTGGATCAGTGTTGTAGGTCTTTCATATTGTTGTGATCTGCTTTGGTTTCAGTGGGGAATGTAATTGAAAAAATTATTTCTGTTGATGACTCTGCAATTTTTATTTTATTTTATTTTTGGTGTGGCCTTGTTTTCAAATTGATTTGCTTGCAATAAGATTCAGATTTTGTGTGCATTCTGAGTTATTTTCCTTTGAATTTCAGATTTTGATTTGCCTTCAAAGTCTTTTTTTTTTTTTAGTAATAAATTCTGTTTGAGTGTCAATTGTGTTGTTTAATTGCTTTTGGATTTGTTTCTTTGAGACCATCTACCAAACAAGCTGAATTATGAATCTATATTTTCATCCAGTTGAGATGCTATCTCAGCCATAGGCTTGATCAGATTGATGCACCTTTCAATGGTGTCATTGGCTTGGCAAAGGTCACTTTTCAGAACTTTGAAGTCCTTTGAGAGTTATTGTGATGAGTGATGACTATCAAATATGACACTGAGTTAATTGGAGGTTGGGTCTTAAAATCCATATAAGTTTTACTGTCTCGGCTTCTGAAAATAAAAGGTTCGTAGTCCAGGTTCACTAGCATGCAGTGCTACCTTGAATAGAATTAAAAGAATTTGCAAAACATGGAAGCTATCAAATTTTATGAATCTAAACGTTGTACAACTAAATACATTTCTAGGGGTATTTTGATAATTTTGGATGTCCAAGGGTATATTGGTAATTTTGGAAGTGTAGGGGGTATTTGGGTTATTTTGGGTATTTAAGGGTATTTTGGTAATTACACACCCAACCCATTTCTGATCCAATCCGCCCATTTGCCACCCCTAGTCTTGACCGACTGATCTTGCTGAAAATTTTGTGGACCTTGATCCAATCGTTCAAAATTCTGAGTTGAAAGAAAAAAAGGAACAAGGGTTTTCCAAGTTCCATGGTAAAAAAAGTACAACGTTTCATTAATAATTGATAGATCTTCACTCCTATAGCACGTAAATTTTGACTACCCAAATCGTGAAATTATAAATCACATATGTATCTAAATTTACGTGCTTTGGGTCTAAAGACCTATCAATTAGACTTAAACCTCGGCCTTACCCCCCACACTCCACAAGTTTTTATACTTGTGGAATGACCACAACACCAAGGGTGTGTGGTGGACTGGTGGTATGTCAATTTGATCTTTAATCTTTAAATACTGTGTCAAAATAGTTTCTACCATTAAGTAATTAATGGAAAATACTAACGTGGCTAATAGCCAATTTTTTTTTTTTTTTGCCACATAGACTTCCATTTGAATTGTCATATCAGCATCATAATTAAATTAAATATTAATCTTCCTTTCTAAAATTTTAAAGAAAAAGAAAAAAAATTAAAAAAAATTCTTAATCTGCATTTTTTTTCCTTTCAATTTCTTGGCATCCAAACACACTCCGAAATCAAATCCTACAAAAATCAACCCTTAAAAATTTTGATTGAGTTGACGTAAATGTAACCTTCACATACTGAATTGAAAACATATTCAAACATTCACATTCAAAATCAAACCCACAACTCTAAAAAAAACAAAGATCTTTGATTGATTTGAAATGAAAACACCAATTTAGGTGGTTGAAATCCAAACAAATCCATATAGCCAACCCAATCTCCTCAAGCCAACTACAACCCATTTTGGAGTACTAGTGTACCGCATACGGTGGTTGAAACCCCAAAACTCAGCAAGTTTCAAGGAAGCTTAAGATTCTTTAAAAATAATCCAAAACAAACAAGTTACAACTCAATCATAGTCCAAGCTGAAATCGAGCATTCCATATGTGTCGGTCTCCAACGAGTCTGCCATGGGAGATCTAAAAGCTTCTCGGAAGGTGGTGGGAACCAATCTGGGTTTGGGTCGATATGAGAGTGAGAGAGAAAGAGAGAGGGATTTGGGTTTGGTTCGATTTGATTCTCAAAAAAAAAAAAAAAAAAAAATTATTGAAAGTGATTCTAAAGCTTGCACAGAGCCTATTTTGGGGCTGGGTCAGAGTTGTCCATTGAGGAGTTCAAGCTGGAGCTATATAGTTTGTAATCTAGCAAAGGCTTTTGGTGTATGTATTTTCAATTGGGTTTGTATAGGAAGCTAATAAATCTCCTCATGTGTGGCTAGGTGATCTTTGAAGAATAGTTTTTTTTTTTTTTTTTTCCTTCTTCTTCTTTTGATTTAAGTTCAAGCCCCCAAGCTTTTGCTAACGTTTTCTTACAAGATGTTTGCCATGGTTCTAACATGGGCTTCTCTTAAGTTCTCTGGTTCATTAAAAGTTCTTCATATTATCAAAAAAAAAAGAGAAGTAGTTTTTCTTTTTGGATCTTTTTGAATGTAGATATGTTTGATTATCGAGAAAGTGCAGGAAAAAATTAAAAGAAAGTATAAAGAATATGAAAAATTTTGGTTATTTGAAAATTTTCATTTAAATATTGATGTGACATATTAAAATGTTATAGAAAATTTTAATTATCATTATTATAATAACTAGTCGCTAACCCGTGCGATGCACGGGAACGCTACCAATTTTTAAAAATCAAAATAAATAAAAATTATATCCATAATAAAAGGACATGAAATATCATTACTGTCCAATTTTTAAAAATAAAAATAAATAAAAATTATATCCATAATAAAAGGACATGAAATATCATTACTGTCCAAAAAAGAGCATCAACTATAGTAGAAACATTAACTCGTATTATTCATTCCAAACATCATTTTTTTTTTTTTTTGTGCAAAACTAATTACTCAAACAATTAAACTGAATATAAAACCAAGCTTGAGATAACCCAAACTGTGCATATCATGAAGACAAGCATGTAGAATGGTAGATAAGAAGGGCTACCATGTCATAGTCCACAGAATAAGAAGGCTTATGCACCCTATAAGCATTACCTCAGCTGCTTATAACCATCTTAATATCCTTTGCTTTATAAAAAAATCTTTGAAGCAAAGCTATATCCTCTAATAACTAAATATAATAGTTTAATTCCTCTCTGTTTCAATTTAAAACCAAACTGTGCATAAAAGCAGAAAATTTTCCTTTATTCCAATATGTAATCATCATCTATTACATAGTGTGCATACTGAGAACTCCTTCCTTTATAACTACTGCATAACCTGCATTCCACTGTTTTTCTAATACCCGCAGTACGTTGACTACTTCTTGTTGGGTACATTATCAGAAAATTTTAAGTTGGGGATCAAGCACTTCATACAGCTTTACTTTTGAGTTTTTAGGGGGGGAAAAAAGAAGAAGAAATAATTAGTAAAAATTATGACACGAACAGAAAAGTAGGTGAAGCTTTTTGGCCAATCTTCTTGTGATATGGTTCACTTTTGGAAGGCAGAGAAGTACCACATTGGCTGTAAAGGCCATTGAATTGGACGCTGGAGTTGTACTTGTTAAAGATAGTGCTTAGGCTGGTGCTCATGTCAGTGGAATTTTCATTCCTTCTCTCTTTGTTTTGGGATTGGAGAAGTTCAAAGCAAGTGTAAATTTGATGAACATAGATGCAAAATGAGCAGTACAAATAACATATGAATCCAACAGGAACTACAATCAGAAATGAAGTCCTACTTGTTGTGAAAATCATTTATCCTCTGAATATTTAGATTCAAGACTTAGCTTGTTAGATAAACCCCTAAACCCTTTAATTTACAAAAGTAAAGCAATCTGAAGAGTAAAAATTAAATTGAAAGCATAAGTTTGAGCAGTACATGCAGTTTTTGGATTTTATATAGCAAATACTTCTGGTATAATACTTCAAAATCCAAATAGAGCCATGGTATTGCATATATAGTTTAGATTAAACTTAAATAAACCAATAATGATATAAAAAAGACTCCCACAGATACACATAGTCTACTCCAACCCTGCCCCAAACAAAAAATATACAGGCATTCAATAATCAAATAGAAAATAACAAACTAAATCTGAGTTTCCAGCCAGTTAAACAACTTCTTAATTGGATGCTTACATAATAATTCAGCCAATATGTTTAAAATAGGGCATTCCCACCACAATTAGAAACCTAAAATGAACTTAAAAGCTCAAGTAACCAACACGCAGTCGTGCATAAATTACAATAAGAATTCAGAGATTGGCAGCCATACATGAACCCAAATAAGAATTCACAAAATTAAATCCAAAATAAACTGAATAGAAATCAGAATTATAAAGAGAGCAATAAAAATTCAGAATTATAAAGCAACGCTAATGTCAAATTGGTGAATGAATCATAAGCAGATTGTATACACAAACATCTAATGCCTTCTAATGGCAATATCTAGATTTAACCTAGTCAAGCACAAAATGCAAAGACACTTAGTTGAAAGAACCAAAGGCTTGACAGGAAATATTCGGCAAACACATCATGGGGCAGCATTGAAGTTTTATAGGTCAAACCTCATACTCAACTACTTTAAATTTCAAATTGACAAATAATAATAAAAATTTCCAACCAAATTCAAAATTATAAAATCTACAGAGAAATTATAATCAACATTAACATTTTAACAGAATATTGATTTAAAATAGCAACCATATATTTGCTGTGTGTTTAGAAGAGAGCATACCCGAACAACCTTCAAGAATATTAGATCTAAATAAAAGTGAATGGAAGAACAAAAATAAAGAATGAAACCTATAAATTGAACAACCGTGAATAAAGAAGAAGAAGATCTCTACTGGTTTGCCGTGGGTTTGACGGGCTGGGTTGGGTGTGATGGTGCTGGACTGGGCTGGGTGTGATGGTGTATCGCCGACCGAAGAAGTTGAGGTTGCATGTGGTGGTTTGTTGGTGGGTCTGCATTTTGGAGGAAAGAGAAGTGGTCTTTGCCGTGGGTCTGAGGAAGGAGATCTCAATGTGCAAACCAACGTGCAACTCACTGTATATCAAACAAAAGCAATTTTGATTGCCATATAATTTGATATGGCACATATTTTTCAGTTACAATAATATATAGTCCACACTACCACATTTGTCATCCACGGACTCATAAAATCTAATGACTTGAAACTGGAGTTGAGAACATGAGAAAGATCTAGGATAACTTAGTACTCCATCAAATTCTTTATTCAACTATGGAACAGAAACATATATTGGCAAATGAAATAGCAAAGTATGAGATTTATGTAATAAGCGTGAGAGTGAGAATAAGTTGCTATGACAATGTGGTGACTTACTTGAAGCTGAAGTTCCAAACCTAAGACTTATCTAAGTGCGTGCACAAACTCAATTACAGATACAAAAGAAACATAGCTAAAACAGCACATAAGAATTCCATTAGCATAATCATAATGAAAGTGGCAGAACACAAAGTGCTTTAGAAAATACCAAGTCTTGACACATGGAACAATGAATTTTAGACTCGAATTGGAAACATCAGAAGAAGTAAAGGAAAATCCAACAATAAGAATTGTTAATATTACATAAAGTAGCCAATAAAGGTTGTGATGTTGAAAATCAAATTGTGATTAGACAAAAATGTACCACCATTACTGGAATCTTCGACCAAAAGTCATCAAACTATATAAAATTCTGATCTAGTGACTGAAACTCAGAGAGAGAGGCAAAGTTTTGGTAGCTGTAAATCAAGAAACAGAATGTAGGACTTTCCCTGGGAGCTGAAGGGAATGTCTTCCAGAATATATAAAAACCAAACTAATCTTCATAAAATCATAAATCAGCATTGCAGAAAGAATTATGGATGCAATTAAAAAGAATAAATTCAATTATATTAAATCATGAAATTACAACAGGCAAGCAGATGTCACAAACAACCAAATCGAATTTTACAAAAGAATAAAAAAATATAGATGCTGAGAACATAAAACAACAATCCAACAGAACCACTTATAAGCTTGTCTAACATACACCGGAGTATGAGTAGTTTAAGCCTCAGCAGAACCACTTTTCAAAGCTCTCTCCAACCTTGCCTCAAATGGAGTAGAGTGCCAATTCACTCTCTTATCCTGCACACCCACAAAAACTTAATCAGAACACTACTCCATCCCCTAAAACAAAAATCTCACTAATCTTTAAAACCTCAATAATTCTTTTTTTTTTTTTTTGCTTTTTGCTTGGAAATAGATTGATCATAGTTGATTTCTTTAGGTTTTAACAATTATGCATAAAATAGCATTGTTTAGGAACACAGCCTTCTTTTTACAAATTGAAGTATTTTTTCTGCTAAAACTGAAATAACTAAACTAAAATTCAAAAAAAGCTAAGTAATCCAAACTATTCTAAGTCTGAACTTGAAACAGTCAAAACATAAACCTACCAGCTGTATTTTTTCTGCACAAACTGATATAACTACACTAAAATCACAGAGGCAAACGTTACAATTCAAATTTAGAGAACACTAAAATAGTTAGAAATAAAGCAAACGAATACAGATGTGCTAAAAAACCTAGATAGCAAAATAAAACAAAGCTTGAAGGTAAAGCAAAACCGGATTGTTGTCAGATTTTGAAGGTTGGGAGGCTCTTCAATACATCTCCACTTTCTCACAAGAATTTTAATTTCTATGAGTGTTTCCCTGACTTCAACAAAAAAGAATAGAGAGAAAAAGGGGTTAGGTATTGAAATCCCTAAATTGACAAAAAAAAAAACCCTAATTAAAGACGAAATCCTTAAATTGACAAAAAAAACCTAATTAAAGACAATAGGAAAGCCACGAAATCGATGGTCTGAAGAAGTTTGTGGCAAATCGGTGGTCTAAAGAAGGTGTCTGTTGGGTCTTGCCATGGAGAGGGAGAGGCAGAGGATCGGAAAAGGTAGGTCGGATGGGTTGGGTGTAGGAAAGCCACGAAATCGATGGTCTGAAGAAGTTTGTGGCAGATCGGTGGTCAGTTTGTGGCAAATCGGTGGTCTGAAGAAGGTGTCTGTTGGGTCTTGCCGTGGAGAGGGAGAGGCAGAGGATCGGGAAAGGTAGGCTGGATGGGTTGGGTGTTGAATTGCCGTGGGTCTGATTGGCTTGCCGTGGGTGTTATTGAGGAGGAGCTGATGGCAGAGTATTCGTGAAAGGGAAAGCTGGGAGGAAGGTAATGGCAGAGTATTCGTGAAAGGGGAAGCATGGAAAGAAAAGGCAGAGTCGGGTAGGGAATGGGTTTATGACGTTTTTGTTTTTGGTTTTGGTTTTATTGTTTTTTGTTTTATTATTTTTTTTTAATGCAGTGTTGATGTGGAAAATTGTGGAAGCATTATTTTTTTTAATGTAGTGCTGATGTGGAAAATTGTGGAAGTATTATTTTTTTTAATGCAGTGCTGATGTGGAAAATTGTGGAAGCTTGAAAAGCTTCGGTTTTATATATATATATAGATTATTATTTTGAGAAGGAACTATCGTTTTATTTTGGACGTGCGGTTAGTCACGATATCTCTTATTTTATTTTATTTTTATTTATCTATTTTTTTAAGTTATGCTGATATGGTAGTCTAGATAGTAGTTGATGTGACATGAAAAATAATTTTTTTATTGTTATGTTTGACACATTAGTTTTTTTCATTCAAGAGATAACGATATAGACTAAATTGAT
Source organism: Quercus lobata (assembly GCF_001633185.2). Classification (NCBI taxonomy): domain Eukaryota; kingdom Viridiplantae; phylum Streptophyta; class Magnoliopsida; order Fagales; family Fagaceae; genus Quercus; species Quercus lobata. The sequence continues at coordinate 22,485,441 of NC_044908.1, read as the reverse complement.
ACAGTATTGAAAAAATTAAGGACTAAATTGACACAATTAAAAGGTTAGGAACCAAATTAAAATATGGTGCAAAGGATAGAGACTAATTTTGTAATTTACCCAATTACAATATAATATCATATTCATTTTCTATTTAATTAATTATATTGGTACACTTTTATGCACGAAGTATTGGAGGGTAGTAGGTTTTAGTTAGCTCAATTGGTAATATCTCTTATGGTTAAATAAAATATCTGGGGTTCAATCCCCGTCTACACCACCAACTGACTGGTATCTTGATCTAATGATAAAGAGTTATCATTAGGAGTAGACATTTGAAACACTCTAAAAAAAGTGCTTGAAGGTATAAGAAAAATAGTTCAAGCTGCAGAGTTAGTTGCATATTGTAATTACACATAAATATGTGAGTCTAATTATTTTATCTAAAATATACTTCTTACGTGTATTTTTCTCATGTAAGAGATTAAAATTAATCAACTAATTATGGAGGCATACTAGTAAAAGTAGTTGAAGGCGAAAGAATAATTTCTTGGGGGTGGGGGCCAGGGGGAATTTGATAAGTGCTTCATGGATTTCATCTCATTGATTAATTTACAAGGTATTTTCATATTGATTGTTGAGATTGTAAATAACATGCAAAAGAAAGAAATTTGAGTATTAGACTCCCATTGATCTTCAGTTTCCTCTAAATCATTGCGATTTGCTAACCTGTTAAATTCTTCCATGTACTCATTAACTGTCCTAGTACCTTGCCTGCAATCCTAGTACTGTTTAAACAATTCTTGTTGGTAATTTGGTGGTAAGAATTGTTCTGTCATTAATCTCTTCATCCTCCTCCATAATCGTATCGAAAGCTTTCGTTCATGGGTATGGTTTAATTGAACACAATCCCACTAGGCAGATGCTCCTCCCTTCAATTTGTAAGCCACCAAACACACTTGTTTGTCATCTACAGTACCCATATAATCGAAAACTTTCTCCACCTTACTGACCCAATCCAGATACTCTTCAATGGAGACATTGCCATTAAGAGCATTCTCATCAGCTCTCTTATAAAAAATGCCATTTTGACACACCAAAAACCTACTTTATCATTTTAGCACATCATTTTATAACATCTCATTTATCAGATGTTTTATACTTCAATTCTATACATTAAAATAATATTTACTACACATTAAAATAATATATTAACTACTCCCTATCATCATCATTGTCAACAACAACAACGGCACAACTACCACTGTCGCAACAACGACCACCAACAACTATTGCCACAACAACACCGACAGCCACCATCGGCACAAACCCACATCCACCAACGCCACCTCAAAAAAAAAAAAAAAAAAAAAAACTCAACTAGAGAGATCGGCACAAAACCACATCCACCAAACCAAACAAACCCACATCCCAAACCCACCATCAGCATAAACCCATATCCACCAAATTAAACAAACCCACATCCCAAATTCACCAAATCAATTATAAAATTAATTACAATTTACACTAAAATTATAAATTGAATCGGACATACACCGAGACATTTTTTTTTCTTTCCTCCTTCAGTGTTTGTTACCTTTCAAGAGTGACAACCAGATCAGGACAATTGCCTCTGTCGCCATTGCTGATGGAAGTTTTCACTTCCGGCCATCGTGTCCTTCACACTGGAGTTCCTCTTCGTCGCAAAGTGGGTCAGTGATCAGTGGTGAGCCTAGGCGGTCTCTGTCTCTCGGCGTGGTGAGATTGACGATGGCGAGACGGCGTGGTGAGACGGCGTGGCGAGACGGCATGGCGAGACGGCGATGAGAATGCCAGACACAGAGAGAGAAAGAGAGAGAGAGAGATGTGTTGCAGACGGAGAGAGACAAATGATAGGAGGAGAGAGAAAAAACGAATTAAATAAGCCAAACAATGTTTGGCATTAATGTCCGTACCGTCTCATATTTGAGACGGTACTGAAGATATGTGTCAAATTTTTTGAGACTTGGAACAGCTGATGAGGGTTGGTTTTTGGTGTTTGGTGTGCCAAATGCCAAATATTTGGCATTTGGCACACCTGATGAGAGTGCTCTAAGAGCACTCACAACAGTGGTGCTATATTGCTATAATGCTATAATTTAGCTCCACTGATACCAAAATTACGCTCCAGCAGTGGAGCTATATCTATATTTTTTAGCTCCACATGAGCAGTACACATCTATTTATAGATGTGTACTGTTCATGAGAGCTAAACAAAAATAATAATATTTAATTCTGACTGGGATTAAAATAATACCGTTGCTTGCTTTTTTTTTTTTTTTCATTCTCACTTTGTGCCTCTCTCTCACTCCGTCTGCATTCTCATCCTCTCCCCAGAACTCTCTCAAGCTCTCTTCCTCTCTGTCACTGTGCAATCTCACCGTTCCGACCAGCCGTCCTCAAGCTCTCATCCTCTTTCTCACTCCGGCCCGACCAGCCGTCCCAAGCTGCTCTCAAAACTCACCGTCACTCTCCTCTCTCACCATCACTCTCTCAAGCTCCCTCATTCCCCGCCGCTGGCCCAACCCAGCAGTCCCAAGCCGCCGATCGTAGACCCACACCGCCGATCGCAGACCCACGCCGTCGATCGCCTATTACAGAGATTTGGGTTTTTTTTTTTTTTTTTTTTTAAATTATTTTTTATTTATTTTTTTTTTCTAGTGGTGGTGGTGGTGGTGTTGGTGTTGGTGGTGGTTGTGGTTGTGGTTGAGGAAAAAGATTTGAGATTTGGGTTTATTTATTTATTCATCTTTTTCCTGCTGTGGATCGGTGGTGGTGGTGGTGGTGGCTGTGACTATGGCTGATGGTAGAGGTGGATGTGGTTGGTACTGTGAATGTTTTTTTGTAGTGGAATATATTATTTTATTGTAGTGGTTATAATATTTTATTTTGATATTTATATTATTTAATTGTATTGAAAGCTAAAATAGATCCACTGCTGCAGCGTATGTATGCATATATATATATAGGTAAAATAGATAAAGTAAATTTTAGTGGAGCTAAATAGCTAAATATTTAGCTCCATTGCTGTGGATGCTCTAAAGGATGATAACTTTACTTTCATCTGATAGTCCCTTTACTCCTGATAATCTTGGCTATTATACCTCACAAGACCACGATGATTCCCAAGGACTCTCTCTGCATACTCCTCGTCCTCACTATTCTCTTCATTGTAGTCTTGTTGCCTATTTCGATTTGGACTGCGATGGGGAGGGTCATGCGATCGGTTATCACATCACTCTTTGTCATCACAATTAGGGTTTTGGTTAAGTAGGGTGGCAAGTGCTTCTTGAATCTGGTCCAGAGTCTGTTGGGTTGAATCATGAAACTATTGATTATCAACGTGAAAATCAAGGAACTTAGTCCTAGTGAGGACTGGGTTGTTGACATCCTCATTGCCGTTATTGTTGTGGTGGTCCCCATCTCGTCGGTTAGCCATTAGACTAGGGTAAATCAAGGCTCTGATACCAATTGATGTCGCAGAAGCCTAGATAAAGCATATACACGATGCTCTCTTGATGGAGTAGAAATTAGACTATTAGCTTCTGGTAGTAAACCTCGAATCCACGAGGGGTTTCCATGAATCCACAAAGAGAAAAAACTGGAATCCACCAGAGAAAGAATTTGACAAAAATCTGTGTTTATTGATAATAATCTAATTTGCCTCTGACAGTTACAAAACATATAAATATTGAGGAAAAAAAAAAAGTCTAAAACCCTAATTTGCACTAATTATATGATTAGGTGACAAAATATTGAAATGGAAAAATTGAGTTAAATGTAGAATCATAAACTATTGACCTTAAGGGTCGTCCAAAAATAAGCGAGACTTTATTTTGACTTTTGAATAAAAAGTTATTAAGGAAACAAATATTACTATAAACGGCAAAATCACAATTTTCGAGGTCTAAATGAAAGAATTCACAGTTTTCAGGGGGTACCACATGGCTAAGCCATGATTATTGTTTAGAAGGCCGTTTTGCTCCAGCTTGCCAAATTTCATCCGATTCCAACTCCAACTCCAAGGCCCATGATTTTTACTGGTGCCTTTTTGCCTTGCGAGTTGATTTCAAGCACGTGTGAGAGTCTAGGAAGGCCATGGCGATATGTTCTACATCACTAAGAGATACATTTTTTCCTTTAAAATTAATACATGTATATGAAAATGAGATGTAGCATAAGGATAGAATAAATGTCACGTCCACTGGGAGGGGGGACCAATTCATCTTGCTTAATATTTTGCGGAAGAGCTTTGCTGAAGTTTCCACATTTTTTTGGGTGACTGGAAGTCTATAATGAAGCAGACACTTGTGAAATATTAAGTCAATACAGCGTTCCATTAAAGAATACGATTATGTGGTATGCAATTTTGTTTTATTCAAAATTCATGATTGCGTGGTATAAAGATCTTTGAATTAAAAGAGGTTATTTATTTATTTATTTATTTTTGGTTTATTGATTTTGCAAATTGTCAAGAATAGAAAATTAAAAATAAATTATTAGGGAAACAAATATTTCTATAAATGGCAAAATCATAGTTTTCAGGGCCTAAATGAAGGAATTTGCCGTTTTCAGGAAGTACCTCGTGGCTAGGCCACAATTATTGCTCAAAAGGCTATTTTGTTTCAACCTGCCAAATTTCATGCGATTCCAACTTCAAGACCCATGATTTCTACTAGTGTTTTTTTGCTTTGCACGTTGATTTCAGGCGTGTGTGAGAGTCCAAGAAGGCCATAGTCGTCTATTCTACATCACTATGGTATACCTTTTTTCCTTTAAAATTAATATCTATATATGAAAATGAGATGAAGCATAAGGATATATAGAATAAATGTCACATCCACTAGGAGGGGGAACCAATTTATCTTGCTGAATATTTTGTGGAAGAGCTTTGCTGAAGTTTCAACATTTATTTGGGTTACTGGAAGTCTATAATGAAGCAGATGCTTTTGAAATATGAAGTCAATACAACATCCCATCAAAGAATGCTATTATGTGGTATGCAGTTTTGTTTTTTTTCAAAATTCATGATTATGTGGTATAACGATCTTTTAATTTTGAATTAAAAGAGATTATTCATTTATTTATTTTTGGGTTATTGCTATCGCAAATTATCAAGAAAAAAAAAAAAAAAAAAAAAAAAGGACCTGAGGATAAGTTTCGTGCTTTTCTTGTCTTAAGAAAGTCTCTTTTGGGTAAGCTGCTATAGGGGAAGGGATTAATTCAACGATTCATGTTTTAAGTGCAAATATGAAATATGGAAGAACAAGCTCTTATTGATTGGCATAGGGATGGGAGGTTTTGTTCGAGCCAAGTAAAAGTATTTTTCGTACCCATGTAACAAAGCGTGTGGACCCATTGCAGAAGATGTTTAGGAAGTTGATCCAAATTTCTTCGGGTGATTGAGACTGACTGGAATGAGATAGATGCTTTTGATATAATAGGAAATGACAAGGGAAAAAAGTGGATCATTGGAGTTCTAATGCTCCATAGTCAATCAAATGATTAATGCAGCCTTCTATCAAAGAATGATCAGGTCTTCAGCCCCCAAAGCACGTAACTATTTAAAAAGATTACAATAAAAAAATTTTGATTTTCTTCTTCTTCCTCTTTTTTTTTTTTTTTTTTGAAATATTCACTCCCTAGTCAGTAAGACAGTAAAGTATATTTTCCAAAGGTGCCTCATTGCATTTGTATATAATATTGATTAATTTTTTTTAACCACTAAATTATAGCTCGCGCAACATGCAATATACTTTATAATGAACGAATGCATTTATTCCTTTTGTTTTATTCCTAAAAGAATATTCATTTGTAAAGAATATTCCATTTGTTACGTAATTGATAGCACAATCTTCCTTTTGGTTACCATTGGCTCTTCTCCAACTGTTTTCATGAAAAATGCTTGTTGTTTTGGGGCAAGTAGTTGGATGGGTTTGTTAAAAAACATGTTAATAACATCTTTGCATGGTGGGTCTGTTTGCTGCATGGTTTTGTACGCACAAGTGACCAGCATGAATGCATCTCAATGCTTCATTTGGAGGACTTGATTAGTTCAATGTTGTGTCAAATAGCTCTATTTATCTACCTTCATTCCACATTTGCCATATCTTATAAGATTTCAGTTAGAAACAATGTAACTATCAAGATCAGATTATTTCATACAATTAATCTTGAAAGGTTTATTGTTTGGATTACTTGCGTGTCCTATATATAGGATTGAGTGGGTGATCTATATGTCATTTTAACAATATACTCTTCAAAACCTTAGATATATAAAATTTTTTTCTTTCTTAGTTGCATTTTCCTAAGTCCCATAGCTGTCTTTCACTAGCTCTCAGCCCAATCTCACCTCACTTATTTTCTTTATCACCATTGTCCTTCTGTAACTATGGTGCCAAGCTACTGTTGCCCTCATTCTTCACTTCTCTCTATCACTCTTAACCTTAGTCACTATCATCATTTACTTTCATCTTTGAACTCTTTGTTATTATCACATCATCACTATTGTCCTTTACTTCCTTTACCTTTATCTATTTTCCTTAAATTGATTGTTGGGATTAGACATTAGCTTTTGTGGTTATTTTGTTTGATATATTGTGATTGATTATTTGTAATATTTAGATATGCTTTAGCTTTGAATGATTATTTGTGATATAGTTATTCTATTAGTTTTGAATATTATATTAAAAAAATCTTTTTATTTCACTTTACATAATTCAAATCAATTGAGTTAATGCTATTAAGATTTTACCAAAACAAATGACTGTTTCTAGACAAGCGTTGTGGGGTGCTTAACACATTCCTCACATGTAATTAGACTTTCGAACTTAAGAATTAAGATTTTTTACCATCTGTATTAAATTAGGAAAAATGACCATTTTTCTTAACCTAAGATTGATGGTAAAATCAAATAGAGTCGGGTGACTAGTCACACATTAAAAAAAACCCAATGATTGGTGACAATTTCACTACCCTTGGTAATAATAGATTAAAATTGACTTAATTCAGTCACACACCAGAGATTACCCTTTTTCTAACCCTCTTTTACAGCACCCGAGCTACACTAAGGTGTGAGTGTCGCCGTGGTGGGTGGTCTACCGCTGTGAGGCATCGACAATTGAGAAAGAAATGGAACAAAATTAGAAAGAGTTTTAAGTCAAGTCAATAGCCTCGTAAAGGTATTAACCAATCCTACTACTATGGATTGAGATCTCCAAAGATCCCACATCCAATCTCTCTCTAGGGTTAACTAAGGTGGTAGAAATAAAATATAACCATTTGAACTACTGTGTGGTAGACATTTTTGTTTTATTTAGAATCCATAATTGTGTGTTATAAGGATTTTTGAATGAAATTATTTTTTTCTTTTCTTTTTTTGCTATTTCTTTTGCAAATTATCAAGAGGATAGATTTTTTATTCTGGTAGAAAGTCACTAGAAACAAAATACGTGTCTCAAGAAAAAAAAAAAAATCCTTAAATTCACAAGGAAAGTTCCTAGGAATTTACCAGACAAATAAAGGAGAAAGTTCCATGAATTTTTATTAAACTGAAATCTATTGAACTTGATTGACTAGAAGAAGATGTTAAAAGAGATCATAATTGATACCAGATCATATATAACATGACTCTAATTTGAGTAGAAAAACATTAATAAATGCATTTAAAATCATGAAAATGATAACCCTAAATTTAAAATTTTAAAAATTACATAAAAAAATACTAAAATTAATATCAGTTTTTTTGTTTTGCATTTCACAAGAAAGTCTTTTTTGGTAAGCTGCTGTAGAGGAAGGGATCAATTCATGTTTAACTGCAAATATGGAAGACCAAGCTCTCATGCAAGTTCTTCGTGTGGCATAAGGTCGGTTTTGTGTGAACCAAGTTAAAGTGTTTTTCGTACCCATGTAACAAAGCGTGTGGACCCATGAGTGGGGTCTTGAGTCAATTTATCTTGACGATATATGAAGTAGACGCTTTTGAAATGGTAACAGGAAAGAACAAGAGAGCACATGGTGGACCATCAGAATTCTAAGGGAATACAGCGTTCAATCAAAGAATAATAGGTCTTCCACTCTTCACCCCCAAAGCATGTAACTCTTTTAAAAGGATTACAATCAAAATTAAAATTAAAATTGATAATTGTATATTTGTGCCATTTGATTACTTCTTCTATTATTAATTATTAATTATTTATTTTTGATGAAATATGCACACCCTAGTCAGTAAAGTATATTCCCAAAGATGCTTCATAGCATTTGTATAATATTATTGATGATTAAGTTTTTTCACCACGAAATTATAACCCGCACAATATGCAAATATACATTATTATTAACGTATATGGTTATTATTATTATTAATTATTTAACATAATAAGAACTTAACTCAGAAAAACTTTAATTTTAGTCGAATCGAGATCAATAATAGATCAACCGCCACATATATTGTTTTATTTTATTTTAACTATATGAAATCTCATTCTCAAAAAAAAAAAAAAAAAAAAAAAAAAAAACTATATGAAATCATCCTCTCCTTTTTTTATTTTTATTTTTCCCTCCCCAATTAACCTATCACTTTTTCCCCTTACATAATGAAATGCACAACGGAATATTGCATAATTAACCTCTTACAATAGATAATAGATACTTTAGCAATCAATTTATCCCTTTGTGAATGGTTCATAGTTGGTATCAATATTTAATGATATTAGCTCTTGATGAAATTAATTAGTGTAGTAAACGATATAACCTTATTGTTGATACCCGATTTTGGTCGGGGGAGATCAAGCACACGTGACGACAATAGGTGTTTGTGTTCCTGACACAGAAATCTCTAATTACATATAGCCCCTAATAAAAAATCCTAATACATTTGAAATATAAAAAAAAAAAAAATGCTACCATGTCTATCCCTAGATGAACATACATTTGTAAATGATTAGTGCATTTATCTAGGATCCATCCCTGAAATTGAAACATCATTGATGGAAAAGCCTTCCTTCTTCATTTTGGCTACCATTGGCTCTTCTACGACTGTCTTCATGAAAAATGCTGGTTGTTTAGGGGTAGGTAGTTGGATGGTTTCATTGAAAAGCATGCAAATAATATCTTGCATGGCGGGTCTATCTGCTGCGTTGTCTTGTACACACAAGAGACCAATATGAATGCATCTCAATGCTTCATTTGAAGAGCATGATTCATTCAATGTTGTGTCAATTAGCTCTATACCTCTACCTTCATTCCACATTTGCCATGCCTAATAGAAGTTCAGTTAGACAAAATGCTTACTATCATGTAAGACCAGATTTCATCCTATTTACAAAGTTTTATTGTTTGGATTACTTACATGCCCTATAAGATTGAGTGGGTGATCTGAATAATAAAGATTGTTATTCTTCTTGCCAGTCAAAATTTCTAATAGTAGGACTCCATAACTGAATACATCAACTTTTGTTGAGATAATACCATTCATAGCATACTCCAGAGCCATATAACTGCTGAAATGAGAAATGAAAAAAGAGCTTAATGTTTCTAAAAAGATATTTAAACTCACCCATAATTAAACTAAATTATGTTAGGTCGAAATGTATTCTTACAAAGTTCCAATAGGTCTATTTGTCCTTTGTTCTGATTCCTTTAAACCAAATTTTATATCTAGGCCAAAATCAGATATTTTTGGATTCATCTTATCATCAAGTAAAATGTTGCTTGCTTTTAAGTCTTGATGAATTACTTTAAGCTTTGAATATTTATGAAGATAAACAAGCCCTTGAGCAATGTCTTCAATGATGTTGATATGTTTCTTCCAATTTAAATACCTCCTTTTTGTAGAGTCTGTTTCAAAGAATAATGTAATAAGTAAATAAGCAATTGATAAGTGATGACCTTATAGAAATGATAATAGCAATAATTACATACGCAATTATGCTAAACTTTGAGGAAGAAATCTAAACTTTTGTTGGCCATGTATTCATATTTTAATATTTTTTCTTCTTCTTGAATACAAAACCCTAAAAGTGTCACGAGATTAGTGTGCTGGTGTTTGGCGATGAGTATAACTTCATTTTTGAGTTCCATCAAACCTTGTCGAGAATTTCTGGAAAGTCTTTTTATGGCAATTTCTTGCTCATTGACCAATTTTCCCTGAAAATATTTTCCATTAGTTATATATTAATGTGGTCTCAATTTACCTGTCAAAATTTTACTAAGCCCTTGACTTGAGCTCAAGGGCTAGATCTTATTTCAAATTGTTCCAAAGAAAATGAGGAAAAAAAAAAAAAGAAAAAAAGAAAAAAGGAAAGAAAGAGAAAGAAGGTTTATGATTTTACCTTATAAACTGGTCCAAAACCACCCATTCCTAGCCTATTTTCAGTTGAGAAATTGTTTGTAGCAGCTGTGATGCTTTCAAAGCTAAAGATTTTCAAATCAGTCGAAGTCATTGCATGTCCAAATTCTTGTACTAGCATATTTTGTTTCGTCTTTTTCTTCCTTAATTAACAAACTTGAAAAACAGAATTTGAAAATACTGATACTATAATTGTTCGAGTAAAATTTACAGAAATATTGTTACTCATTGATCTTTAGTAATATAATACCTTTAAAATATATAGTAGGAGATTACCTTTTGCTTTGTATATTTTCCATAATATAACGATGCAAAACAGGGTGATAATAGTTCCAACTTCCTCAACGATTAGCCATATCCACCACCTGCTTGCTGTAATATTGACAAATAAATTTATACAGTTCTAAACATGTTATCTTCATACAAGCATGTAATGAATCAGTTAAATACATTTTTTAACAGGTAGACTTACCTTTGGATTCAGGGACGCATAACTCTCGCAAACCATCTGAACGATTACTTCTAAAACTTGTATCTCTGCGCTAAATCTCACCGGTGCCGGCGCGAGTGTCAAATGTATATCCAAAGTCAACCCAGGAACAATTGTTGTCACTGAAAAATGTCTTATTCTCATTTGAAATGAAGCCAAAATTAAAATACTTTTGGTTTGATAAACCATATGATGACGAGTTGGAACGCCCATTGAACCAAGGCCCAGTACTACAATGGATGTTACCTCGCCACAAGATGACCAGTTGGTTTCTATTGTTAAGGGTAAAGGATCCTAAGTCAGGGACATCACGGTTTCTCTTTGGTGTTGTAGGCCAAGAACGTCCTGTTCTATTGTTTACTCCAACTTTCATTCCTGGTGCATGTGTGTCAGTAGTGTTTGGCCGCAAATCTCGCTTCTCAGACCCTTCTGAATTCCCTTCGTACAGTACAAAATTGCCAATATCCACTAGAATAGCACTAGTATTACTTTCACCTTGAACTGAACATAGTATCTTAGACTGATACCCAATGTATGAAATTCTCAAGTGCCCATAATCATCTATAGTAAGAACACTACATTTGTCAGCAATTGGATTGCTTCGATTAGCATCCCAAACTGGCTTCTCATTGTTTCTGTTGTACCATATTCCTAGGTAAGCTATTCCTGCAAGCTGGAAGAATCGTATTATAAAGTTTTCATTATCTGAAACTAGTTCATCCCCGTCTTTGAGTTCTTTCCCATGGAATAATTTATCAGCTAGCTTCGAATATGATGGACCCAACAAAGGTAGCAAACAGGAAAACACAAGGAAAAGGTTTCGTGTTCTGCTCGCCATTATCAAAAAAGTCTTCGGTCATGTAGGAATGGAGTTAGGATTCAAGAATAGCACATCTGAATTGGGCCTTTTTCCTTTTGTATTCTGGCAACTGAAGTGTTACTTGAGAGAGAGCGTCAGGCTGACTGTGGCGGAAAAAATATCTCTGTCCTTTCTATGAGCAGACCTCCAAAAACGCGGGTCACACATGTTGGAAATATACTTTGTAAAATTGCCCAGGTTGATTAATAAAGTTACAAAGCAATATCAATAATATATCAGTCAAACAAGAAGTGCTCTGATTAACTTATAAGCAAAATAGACAAGTACAGAAGAGGAGAAGGTGCAGCTGACAAGTTTGCCAAGGAAATATGAGATGATTGAGGATTTTGTTTGTTGCCAAAATTCCCACGCCAGCCAAGGAAAATTCTAGAGCATCAACTTGGGCTTTACAACAAAATATTATGGGCTTAAGCTTTGAACATACCTAACTAATTTTAAAACATACCCAACAACCCATTTGTGTGAGGCGGAAATGTCATATGCTTTGGTTTGATACATGGAGAAGTTGGCCTCGTTTTTCATGAATTCATATGCGAGTCAAGTGGAGTTGTTGAGTCTTTTTTTTTTTTTTTTTTTTTTTTTTTTTTTTCCTGTAATGGTAGGAGTGGTTGGGTAAAGTTTGAATCTTTTGTTTAGTTGTGTGAGGTTGATATGATGTCATATGCTCTGGTTTGATACATGGAGGAGTTGGCCTAGTTTTTCATGAATTCATATGCGAGTCAAATGGAGTTGTTGAGTCTGAGTTTTTGTTTTTGATCTGTTTTGTTTTTGTTTTTTTTTTTTTTTTGTTTTTTTTTGGTTTTGTTTTTTGTTTTTTTTTGGAACGGTAATGGTAGGAGTGGAAGTTTGAATCTTTTATTTAGTTGGGATAAGCCTTAGCTCCAATGTATTGGAGCAAACAAAATGCGGACACGTGATAAAAACTACTAGAGATTTTGGATTATCAAGTTGATTTGTTTATTCCTTTGATGAGTTGCAAGTTTGAAAAGAAAACTAAAGGACTCAAGTATTCAAAGTATTTATTTGTTTGGCATGGAAGATTTCAAATCTTGACTATTAACTCGAGGATGAGATTTTTTTTTTTTTTTTTTTTTTTAAGTGGAAGGGTCTGATGTAGGACATAATTTACAATTAGACTTTATTTATTTATTACTTTTGGTATTAAATTTTTAATTTTCAGAATTTAGGCTTAGGGTATTTATTTCCTTGTTTTTAAGTGCTTTTAATGGTTAAATTTGGTTCCTATTATGTTTAGGTATTAATTAAGATTAATTTTAGAATATATTTTTTTGTCTTCAAGTTTTACGAAGTCTTTAAATAGGCCTCCCTATCTTTTGACGGATTTCAGACCATTTTTCCTTATGGATTCAACAACCTGCTTGAATTCGAGGAAACCTTGTGCATTCGAGATTATTTTTTAGAAACAAATGTGTTTTGTTTCTAATTTTTTAAAAGTTAACGTGTTCTTCTTCTTATGACTTCTACACTGGCATCATTCATGAAGTGATTTGTGAAAAGATTCGTTAGCAATCCGGCCCATTGCTCTTAACAGTCTCACATGATTCTCGACACTCAACCATACCCACTATCTCTAACCAATCAAAAGGCCCTAACAAAGTCCAGGGGCCATGCAACCAAGGAAGTCAATTTTGTATCGTATCGGCCGGTACGGTCGGTATATATCGTATTGGCCAATGCACCAGTACAGGTACACCCCTTGCTTCGTATTGGAAAAAATATCGGCCGTACCGATGAAATCCGACTGTTTCGGCTAGTAAAGATGTTTCGGACCAGTACAAACAAGAAGAAAAAAGAAAAAGAAAAGGAAGAAGAAGATGAGAAAAATGGGTCTGTGACTCACTGACTTGGTGCCTAATGACTGAGATCTGTACTCCAAATCTTTCATTTTTTCCCCTTCTATACCCTTTTCTAATTTAGATCCCATTCCTCTCCATTGTAGCTGCCACTGCAACTTCTTTATTCTCCTTCTTCTTCTTTTTTCCTATGTCTTTGGTTTCTTCACTACTAATGCACTACAACTGTCTGCTTTCAGCTTTCTGTCTTTCAAATTTTCTTATCTAATATTTAGTCAATGATGTCAGATGGTTAGGTGGAACTATGAAATACTCAAAAGTGTTGAATATTTTTCAAACTTGTCTTTAGTATCAATTCATTTCCACCAACCATGTGGCTTATGCTTTTAACTTTTTGTTTGCCCTTGTACTTTATTTTTCTTTCATTACCAAGGTATTAGGCACATGTGCTGATGTATATATAAATTATTATTATTATTATTATTATTATTATTATTATTAATGTTAATTAAATTGATGGGACTTGTTTTTAACTTGCCACTCCAATAGTAACCCACCCATAGTCACGTAGAAGGATATAAATAAATATAAATATATATAATATAACTACAATGGTAAACACTAAAATATATTTATGTTGTTGGTTTCTCTTCTTTTTTTTTTTTTTGATGAACTTGTTGGTTTCTCTAAAGTATATATTATTATTGTTGTTATTGATTAGATGAGTGACATAAATTTATCATTTTAAAATTTTATATACATATATATATATATATATCTCTCTATATTAGTGGTAATCCCGAAATGGTACACTGGTATTGACTGGTACCCGAAATATATCGTACCGCTGGCCAAACCGGTACAGCTTACGGTACGGTATTGACTTCCTTGCACGCAACTTCTATGTGCAGCATAAAGGTCTACATATTTAAAAATTCAGCATCTATGGCTAGCTAGCTAAGAGCATCTTTAGCCCTCGTATGCTCATGCTCCTTATATGGACCTTGTTTAATCTCATGCTTGGTCCTACGTCTCTACAAGCGAGTTACTTGTAGAAATAAATAAAGTTATTCTCATGTGTCATGTGTTTTCCTTGTTAGTTGTTATTAGGTTCTAAGACTTTAGGAACTAATGTATTAGAACTTTAATATGTATTATATTGGCAAACCATGATCAAAACATAAAGTCTAGGTTTAGACTTGCTTAAAGTGCGATTTAATGTAAAATTAGAATTGAGTGATTACAGGATTTATTGGACAAAATATGCGAGGCTCGATCAACTGAATCTCGTGCAGATTTAATTTTCTGCAGAAGTTCCAATTTAGCCCAAGCCCATATGACGTGTAGGGTTAAGTGTTTTACTTAAAGTATAAAAGGAAAAACCATAACTATATTTTAGTAGTATTTGAAGAGTTGTAGGTTGAATCTTTTGTGAGATCTAGAGTTGTTTACCTTCATACACACATAGAGTTATAAAGATCAAGATTTGTGTCAAGAACTTGATGATCTCTTTAGTTGCTACATAAAGAACTTTAAAGAAGATTTGAAACCTTTGAATGGAGTCTCAAAGTCACAAGTAGGAGAACTTGTGGTTGCTGCAGATCAAGGAAAGAAGTAGTCTGTGGACTTGGAGCTGTCACGTGGTCGTGGTAGTAAGTTTTCTATTCGAGGTAGCAATAGGATGTTAGTGGTCTAAGTTTGATTTTAAAAATTTCAATTCTTTCATAGTGGATCTGTTTTTACATTGATGATAGCTAGGTTAAATCCTCCCCAGGTTTTTTACCGGTTAGGTTTTCCTAGGTCATCATATCGTGGTGTTCTTTATATTTCCGTATTATTTACATGATATGATATTATTGTGTTAACCTAGAATTGAATAATTTATCTAAGCATTCACTTGGCTAAATAACTAGGTTAAACAACTTGTGATAAGGGGTTTAAAAACGTATAGTTGTTACCATCAAAGGTGATAAAAAATGAGAAGTTACTACTTATGTGAAGTAGTTATTGTCTCTATGTATAGTTGTTATTATTTGACGTGATTAAAAGGGGGCAAAATAGCCTAAATTGATATTATTTTTAACTTTTGCAAGGAGTAATGTAATACAAATTTTTTTTTTTAAAAAAAAAAAAATCCAAATAGTAAAGGCATAACTAATTAAATAGGTAACCGGTTGTGTGGCTTGTGCCAATTATAGATGATGACAAAAATTTTGCAACTACGGTACCTTAAAAAATCTGCATATTGTGGGTTCCAGTTAGTTCAACTGGTAAAGCCTCTGATAGTGTATAAGAGATCTGTGGTTCTGTTAGGTTCTAAATGTCTAGGATTAAATATTTAGATTTCTATTTTTATGTATGTTGGCAAACCGAGATAAAAACATGTCTAGATTATGTATTAGAAATTGCTCATGATAGTACAAATCAGGATTCAATAACTTACAAGCTGTAGAAAAGAGAAGTTAATTTCAATGAGGTTCAACCAATCAAAATTAAGTCTTGTAAGTTACTCCTATGAGATCTGTGAGGTTTTATGCATTCTAACTCAATAAGTATCTGCCGGATTAAGAGATCTACAATCAAGAATTGGTAGAATTAAGTTATTGCTACAAGATCAACAACGATTGGTGATCTGAAACCTTTGAGTGGGATCTCAAAGTCATAAGCGTGGGAGATTGTGTTATGCAAATCCAAGAGAAAGATTCTATGGAGTCGGAGCTACACGTGATCGTGTTAGTAAGTTTTACTAGAGGTAACATTAGGTTTAGGAGCTAAATCTTTTGTAAAGTTCAATTCTTTCTAGTGGATTTGTTTACCTTAAGGATAGCTGTGTTAAATCATTCCTAAGTTTTTACCTTGAAACTATTGGTTTTATTGATTTTTCTAGGTAATCATATTGTTGTCTTAGTTAGTTTTCTGCACTGCATGAGATGATTTATTACTATTTAACCTAGATCTCAAAATTAACCTAAGTAACTACTTGGCTAATTCATTAGGTTAAACATTATGTTTTTAAGGGGTTTAAACAAATAAACAAGTGGTATCAAGGCGGGTTAGCTCTTGTTTAGGTAGTTTTACCTTGAGTTGATCTTGACCCTTGCTGTCATGGAACACAACCACTCTCTTGTGATCTCTCCCCACTTTGATGGGAATAACTATGCCTACTGGAAAGTAAGGATGAAGGCTTTTCTTAAATCTCTTGATGAGAGAGTTTGGTTGGCAGTGGAAACTCCATGGGTAAGACCTGATGCGGCTGTGGCTGAATGGTCTACTACTCAAAAGGAATTAGCTAGCTTTAATAGTAAAGCAATGAATATGATATTCAATGTTGTTTCCATATAGGAATTTCAGAGGATTTCTAATGTGGAAGTTGCCCACACTGCTTGGAGTATCTTGCAAACTGTGCATAAAGGCACAAAGGAAGTAAAAATCAACAAACTTCAACAATTGACCTCTAGGTTTGAGAGTATCAAAATGGCAAATGATGAATCCTTGATGATTTTTATGTCAAACTGGATGACATAGTTAACTCTGCTTATAACTTGGGTGAAGTATATGATCAACCTAAGATAGTTAGGAAGATCCTTAGATCTTTAACTGAAGATTTTAGACCCAAATTTATTGCCATAACTAAAAGCAAAGATGTTGACACCATCCTTGTTGATGAACTTGTAGAATCCCTTCAATCCTATGAGTCTGACCTACCCAAGTCTACCAAATCCAAATCTATGGTTTTAAAGTCTATAGATCATTAAGATGATTGTGGATTTAATGATGAGATCTCTTGTACAGAGATTGCTTATCTTGCTTAGAAATTTAGAAATTTTCTAAGAAACAATAATAGAAGGACAAGAAATCGAAAAAATGCTGACCCTAAGAATGTGAAGAAGAATAAAATAACTAAAAACAATGTATCTGAAAAATAAAAAGATAACATTGTTCAATCTTCTAACCAGTCTTTAGGCCAATAGTGTTTTGGTTGTCAGGGGTATGGTCATCTTAGGTCAGAATGTCCCACATATTTGAGGTCAAAGGGTAAAGCTATGACTATTACTCTTAGTGATGATGAAGGAACTGATCACAAGTGTGAAAGTGATCAAGTAGGAAATTTTATGGCTTTCATTGCTATAGCTATAGTAGGTGAAACTGAGACTGTTGATGAGAACCCTACTGATGAGGAACTCTTTGAAAACGATAACTTGTAAGAGTCATACAACAAACTTTGTAAGATTGCAATAAAAGATGCCATGAATGTTGACCTAGGTTTGAAAAAGATAGAAACTATTGAACATGAAAAGAAAAATCTTTTGGTCAAACTGTTTGATGCCAATGAACTTATAATTATTGTTAAGATTGAGAATGTCTTTTGTCACGCCCCGAACCAAAGTAAAAGCTAGGTACGTGACAATAGCTACACACTTTAAAAGTTTACACCCTACAATTGTGAAAGACCTTCTTAATAACTAAAAATTATCCTCAAAGAAATTTCATTAATAAATCCAAAAACATCTTCAATAATGCAATTCTCAAAAGATCTCCAAATAATAATCTTCCAACATCACAAAGAAAAATAGACTAAATCTTTTAAGACTAAAAGTCTAAAGAAAAGATAAATTTAAACATAAAAGTCCAAATTTGATTTCAATGATTCCTAAACTTCACTCATATGCACATCCCAACGGAAGTCCAAACACATGCTACTCTTCCTAATCAGAATCTGAAAGGGGAAAGAGGGGCGGGGGAGGGGGGGGGGGTGTGAGTTGATAACTGAATAAGTGACCAAATACGAAACTAGTTGAAACAAGTAAATAGATTGACAAAATAATATAGATTTTTGAGATCAAAAGTTTTCTCATATGTAAAAAGTTATCACATATGTCAAAAGTTATAATATGCTATGGATTTTCAAAAATATACTGAAGATATTTCATAGACTTAAAATAATTCATAAATCCAAACATATTCACATTCTCAACAATCTTATACAATTATGACTATGGTTACGCTATATCTTAGTGACTAGGCATTAGATTTAGAAGAAACTAGTTCCATGCTAATGTATATTCCCCATTAGTTGGATCTAGAAACACGATAGGCTCATGATGTCCAGATTGAACTAGTTTCGATACCAATGAATAACCCCTATTGGCTGGGTATCAGAGTTCAAAACATAGTCATATTGTCCAAAATCATTTATATCAATTTAGAGTTTAAACAAAAATATATCTCATTCAAATACATATATGTAAAATTATATATTTAGTAATCAAATATATTTGTGATAATTCTTTATTCTTTACTTTAAATTAGTAATACAATTGAAGTAAAATTGTAATAAGTATAAATAATTTTCAGTGGTTAAAATATAGTAGTATAAGCAAAATAAAACCAATTAGGATAAAGTTACTTACCTCGACTAAGTCACCATAAAAGAACTTCTCCATAATACTTCCTCTAAAATTCTTAGATATCACCTCAAGTGTGTAGTCAATCCTTCTCTACTTGAGTATTTTGGGTAGTCTTCTTTCTCAAAATATCTGTCATTATACGTTGACTTAATTAGCTTATATATAGCTAAGGTTTTAACCTTATTTTCTAAAACTCCCTTAGTAATATTAATTATAAAATTGACCCCACAAAAGAGTTACTTAAATACCCCACCTTTTTAAGTCTTTTCTTTTTTGGGGTATTACATCTTTGATTGAAAAAGTTCAAAGTTTAGAATCTGAATTATTTGCTACTAGAGAACAACTTGATAGATCTTCTTCTTCTAAACTTGATAACATGTTGAATGTTAAAAAATCTTCATATGATAAGACAGGGTTAGGGTTTGTTGAGAGTGGTTCATCTTCTGTTGTGAGCCCCACAAAGTTTGTTCCTACTATATCTATGCCTAAACCTGATGTTTGGGCACCTAATTAGAAAGAGGTTCTAGCTACTAGGAAGATTAAGATAGATCTTAGTGAAATAAAACCCAAGAAACTTACTCAATTTGGAGGTAAGAAACAACTCAAGCCTTAGTGTCTTTGTCACTTCTATGGTGGAGTTGGGCATACTCACCCAAATTGCTTCATGTTGCAAGCAACCAAGTAAGCAACTAAACAAAAAGTATCTGTGTCAAAAGCACAAGAGTAGTCATTCATGTTGTAGAAAAGTGTAGAAAACTTTATTGCACAGCAGAAGGTTTTATTGCACAACAAAAAACTTTATTGTGTAGCAGAAAGTTTTACTACACAGCAGAAGGTTTTACTGCACAACAGAAAGTTTTATTGCATAGCAGAAAGTTTTACTTCACAGTAGAAGGTTTTACTGCACAACAAAAAAGTTAGTCCTGCGGTAAAAACTGGAGAAAAGTTCCTTTTGCAGTAGAAACAGAGGATAAGCCCACTTTTCAGCATCTTCCCTTGGACTTTAGACTCAACATTTGTGCACAAACTGGCAGCAGCAGAATGGTACTTTGGAGCCCATTTTGTGAAGAGATAGGCCCAACTTCCTTCTTAGAAAAAGCCTAGACTAAGCGTTGTCCAATAACATCAAGACACGTGTCTAAGGTACAAAAAACGTAAAAGAATTCTTGACAAAATAGACATGAAATCATTCTCTCTCTCTCTCTCTCCCTCTTTTTCTCCCTAATTAACCTATCATTTTTTTACCTTCATAAAATAAAATGCATAATGGAATATACATAAATAACCTCTTATAACAGATGCTTTGAGAGCAATTGCATCAGTTTGGCCAAATTTTTCTGTCTATTTTACACTAAGAACCTACTTTTTCTATTTTATATTACCACTTTTCCAAAGAACCCGCATCAGTTCATCTATTTTACAATATATTTTATTTAAATAATATATTTTTTATTATTTTATTAATATCTATCTTTTCAAATATCTTTTTCATCTTAACCTCATCTCAACCGTGTTTCTTCCTCTCTTTCTCAATTCTTCCCTGCCTCTAAGACCCCTTAACTCTCTTCCTCTCTCATGTCTCAAACCAACACGTCTGATACACTCTAAACTCCCCTCCTCTCTCATATAAACTCAGCAAATTTGGGTAGCAGCAGGGTAGATCTGTGGCAGCAACATCAATGTAGATCTAGTGGTAGCAACGGCGGCAGATCCGGTGGCTTTGGCTTGATTTTAAGTTGGGTTTAATTTATGATGGTTTGGTTTGATTTTCTATTGATTTTGGGTCAATTTTGTGGTGGATTATCAATTGTTGACATGGGTTGCATTGGTGGTGGTGGTTGGGTGGCGCTGGGTTGGTGGTTGGGTATTTCTCTTCCTCTTCTTTTATTCTTCTTTTGCTGGATTTTTGTGTCCGTTGGGATGGTGTGTTTCTTTTGCTGGGTTGCTGTGTGTTGGGCTTTGTAAAACCTAGTTGTGTTTGATCCAGCTTATGACCTGACCCGAAATAATATTGTTACAATTTTTAATGAGAGATTTTCTGAGGTTTAGTTCATGGAGCGGATCAAAAGGGGTGAAGAAGATAAAGAGAATGTAAATTCACAGGTAGATCAGAATATACCTGTAGTTGAAGTCCATAAATCTTGCAGGATCACTAGACCTCCACAGCATTATTCACATACTCTAAATTATCTCCTGTTGATTTATGGTGGTGAGCTAGAGTTTTATATTACTTGGTATATGCTAAGGCTTATAAAAGTGATATATATATAATTAAATTTATATAAAATTATTGGATTTGTATACATTTTATAACTTCTAAAATTATTTTTATAATCTCTGTGAAAATTTTAATTTATTGAGAAAAAAAAGCTTGATTTAAAAGTTAAAACAAAATTAATTATGATTAATATAATTAAAGGATAATTACGCCTAACTTAAAGAAATAAAATGGTTTTCTTGAATTATATAAAATTGAATTAATGAATTTTCACATATATGAGAAAATAATATTTGTGTGTACATGTGTGTGTGAGATCTTCTGGATTTAAAAATATTAAAGAATAAAAAAAAGTAATTTAAAATTTTCCAAAAAAATTATGTATTTTCCTTTTAGAGAAGACTAATTATATTAAAATCATACCATGAATGGCTATAAATATAATAGCAATGATAAAAATGAAAATGAATGTTTATCTATACTATATATGAGAGGATTTTTCTCTTTGGACTGAACTTTTATGTGGTTTAAAAATACTTATAAATTTTAGATTTAATAGGAAAAAAAACTTAAAAACAACCCGGTAAAAATATATTTCTAATTCCATTTAAAATGTCTATAAAATAAAATACTCTACTACTAATCCATGTTTTCAAAACAAACTTATCCAATTTTTTTTAATTTTCTTTTAAGGGAAAAGTATGACACTAAACCAAAAAAAAAAAAAAAAAAACCTTATTGCATGTTCTATATCAATTAGAAACTTTTTAACTTGATCTTCATCGCTTGAAATATCTGATCCTTATCTTTCTAATCTTTCAAATATCTGATGTCAATCTTTAATTTAATTTTAATACTTGGCTCATATAGCATATGTATTCTTATGAAACAGCCGCTTCTTCGTCATTATGTTTTGGTTGTGCCACTACCACCGAACTCATGGAACACATTATATAATTATTCAATTTTCTAGATGATGCCAATCTTTTAATTAATTTTCCAGTGACCCATGCCAACTTTTTTTTTTTAATCATGGTTTCTCCAGATGACGAGTGGCAACATATTCTTCAATCGGCAATATCCGGTGGACCTTTTAGTAATTCTGGTTCCCTATATACATTTTCATACGAAGAACTAGCCAAAGCAACTGATTGTTTCTCCAAAATCAACTTCCTTGGTGAAGGTGGCTATGGTTCTGTCCATAAAGGAGTCCTTCCAGAAGGGAAAAAGGTTGCAATCAAGCAGCTGAGATTAGACAGTAAACAGGGGGAGAAAGAATTTATGGCAGAAGTTGAGATCATTAGTCATGTCCATCACAAAAACCTTGTGTCACTGGGTGGATACTGCAGTTCTGAGGAACGTAAAATACTTGTTTATGAGTTTGTCCCGAATTGTACCTTGCATTTGCATCTACATGGTAAGTCCTTCAGTGATTAAATTTTATTGTTTCATCTAAATAATTTGGAATTTTCTTTTCCTTTGTTGAGATAGTTGTTTATAGTTCATGCCTTTTTCTCTTTTGACTGGGAACATGATAACATTTCATTGAGAAAAATTCTTAGTTGTACACCTTGCTTAATCTATAATGTAAGATTTACCTTGCGAGTATAATGCAAATCTATAATTTCCATTTCATTAAGATATCAAGACAAAAGACTGTTATCAACATATCAAATTGAAGAACTAATTGCACAATACAATCCGTGTGAAAGTTTGAAAAACTACATATTAAACTGTTAAAAATGTATAATGGTTTGCCTTAGTACATGTGTATTGTACAAGTATAACAACTGAACTACAAGAAACCTGTAAGTATTTATAATAGGCTAAACCCTGGACTAATGACGGTGAATAGACTTGTTGCCCATTTTGTTTAAGTGTTTGAGGTTTTAATTTTTAATTTTTTGACAACACTAATTTTTTAATTAAAAGAATGTTGGACTTATAATGATTTGGCTCCCAAAGATGAAATCATAATTCTATCACTAATTGAAGGAAAGGAGAAACCAATTATAGATTGGCCAACTAGAATGAAAATTGCTCTAGGCTCTGCGAATGGCTTGGCATATCTGCATGAAGATTGTGAGTTTCCTTTATGTACTATGTATCTTTACATTAAAAACTTTAATATTATTTCTCGGTTATATGTTTACTTTATTCTGAGCTAAATGTGTCTTTAATTAGGTCATCCTCAAATCAAACATCGTGACATAAAGGCAGCAAATATTCTTCTTGATGATAAGTTTGTCGTGAAGGTAGGGTTTCATAAGAGAATTGACATGATTCTTTATGAAGTTTCAAATACGTATACTTGTGTGAGATATGTGTATTTTTGACTCGTTACTCCATCTATATTTGTGATCAAATTTTCAAATATATAGATTTAGATCCGTAGGGAATAGTTTTAGCTCAAAATGAGCGAAACAAGTTGCCATTGATGTATGGGAAATTGAAAAGCTACAAGAAAGAGAGAGCAAGTGGCGGTAAAGAGGAAGAGAATTCTCAACCTCAATAAGAATCTTAAAAACTGATTCTTATTAACAACAATAAGCTAAGTTTGCAGAGGGTAAGCGACTCCCTCTCTTTCTGAATCTCGGGTGACTTACCCATTGCCTGCCTAGCAACACTCACATCCATTGATGTAAGGAGATGATGTATGATTCAGATTTTTTATTTTTATTTATTTATTTTTAAAACTTGTAATTAAATATTAGTTCTAATATCTTAGCTATATTTAGTCATTTAAAATTTTTGTAAATAGTTTGTACTTCTAGCATTATTTTTTAAAAAAAAAAAATCAGGAAACTATTTTTTGGTAAATATGCTATTACCATGTAAATTAATTGTTTTTTTTTTTACATTTATTGTTTATGTACACTTTACATTGTAGATTAAACAAATGTGTACAAGATTGTACATATTTGCATGAATAGTATACAATATTAAATACTATTCATAGAAATATGTACAATTTATACACTTGACATGAACATTACAAAGTAAATTTATAATTATAAAAAATAAATAAGAAGTAACAACTACCACAACATTTATTTAACATGTCTAACAAACTTCTTTCAACAATTATTCACATTCTTAAAACATTTAGCACATGTCTAATTAAGGGATAGCTTTGCTTGAGGAGTAGAATTCAGTCACATCAACTCGCCCACGACTGTAATACTTAATCAAGCAGTTTTTTCAAATATTTACACTATTTGGAGAGTGAAAAGTTATTTTTGCATTTTGCCTAGTTATTTTTTTAAATATATTTTCTAACAGACTTTTTATCATTTTCTATCATCATTTAAATATTATTTCTTCATTATATTTTATTATTATTTTTCCAAAATTGGATACATTATATCAACCAACAAATACCCAAAACTCTTCTCCATTTTCATCCATCTACAACATTCAAATCTCTTTTGCTCAGATTTTTATCAACCAACAGGATCCAATTTCTTTTGCTTAAATTTTATCATCCAACAATACCCAAAAATTTAGTTTTAAAGAAACCCAAATCTTAAGCTAGAGAGAGAGAAAAGAAAGATGGTACTGGGTGGGTGGTTTCGGGTTCAACAAAGAGGAGAGAGATGGTTTAGTAGCTTTGAGTTCGATAGAGAGAGAAGAGATCAAGCCACCTCCAGCTGCCATGCCTTTCTCTTGGCTCTTAGCCTGCATCGATAGGTTCAATTGGGCGCACATGTTCATTAACTCACTCACGGCTGCAGCTCACAACACCCCCTCGTCGTCTACCTCCACTACTTTGCCAAGATTGTCCATGTTCTCAGCCTATAGCCTCGACATACAATGACGAAGAGAGAGGGAGAGAGCGAAGAGCTCAGTCAGTGATACAGAGAGAGTGAAGAAAAAAAAAACTGAATAAAAAAAATAGGTGTTTCAATATTTATTCCGTTAAATTTGTTTAAAGAAACGACAAGGCTCTCCACACAAAGAGAGTGACTGCAACTACTCTAATTATTTTATTTTATTGTTATTTTTATTTTTATTTTTATTTTTTGCATTTTGGAGAGGTTGTTGGAGCTAGTTTTTATTTTTTGCATGTTGGAGATGCTCTAATTGACTTAGCGGCTTGTGGCAATTCAAGCCATGCCCTGCTACGCAACATTCTATTATACCATAAATCAAAAATATACTTGGATCTTTTGTTCAGGTTGCAGATTTTGGGCTCGCTAAGTTTTCATCAGATACTAAAAGTTATGTCTCCACTGCCGTAAAGGGAACTTGGGGGTAAGTCCATTATTTCTCTGCGTTCTTTAGATAAAGCTGAGGTGTGGCCCCAATTAAAGTCTAGTTTTGAAGCAGTAAAACAAATGCTAAAATGCAATGACGGCTTGGCTACGGCGTTTCCTTTTAAACTTTTGTATTAGTTGTTATTATACGTCTTTGTAATAATTTTGTATTCAAATGCAGTTACCTGGATCCAGCGTATCTTAGAAGTGAAAAGCTCACTGATAAAGCAGATATCTTCTCCTTTGGGGTTGTACTTTTGGAATTGATTACTGGACGAGTACCTAAGCGTGATACTGAACTCTTGTATCAGTGGGTGTGTATACCAATTTTAAGCAATAGGCCTTAATATATAGTTCCATATATATATATATATATATATATATATATATATATATTTGCGGATGACATTATATCATCATAGAACGTACTCTGCTTTTTTTTTTTTTTTGGGTGGGGGGTGGCGGGGGAATTCGCTGTTACAATAATTATATATATATATATATATATAAACTTTTAAGATAATACTAAAAAATATTGAAGAAATTTATTTATTATATTGTTGATTTAGCACATAATATTTATTACGATGTCAATTTGTAAAGTTTTTGTAGTAAAATTTATAATATTTTTAAAATTTTAAATCATTTTATTTGGAATTCATAAATCTTTGATGGTGGATGGGGGTTATTATTCTTTCATGCATGCATGAGTGCATATTTCTTGCTTGCCTGTTTGAGGGTTCCCTCACTCCCCACTTGTATATCTCTTTGTGAAAAAAATTCATTGGCTCATAATTAAACAACAAATATTGGGTTGTTTGTATGTAATATGTATGCGTGCATGTGTGCATTTGTATCGTGGATCTTGCAAGCCTCTTTGTGATCAGAAAATTATTGGCCCATAATTTAACAGCAAATATGGCTCTTCAAAGAACTGATCATGGAAAGAGTATAGGTTACCAACTACAAATAGTTGTATAGTAATTTGTTGTGTGGAAATGTTTAATATATATATATATATATATATATATATATATATGATAGTTGATATATATCCTTTCATATATGCGTTGGAGATTTTTTTATTGTTTTTGGTAAACAAAAATAGGAGTTAACTAGGTTATATCAACCCTCAGGCAGGGCACTCGGGTTAAATCCCATCCTTTTTGGATGCAGCCAACCCTTATGGATGCCCACCAACGAATTATATTTGAGATGTTATTTACACATGTTATTTGTTCTTTGTTGTAAACTAAGAATTTTCATTTTTAATAAAGTGTTCTAAATTTAAACACAAGGAAATTCTACGGGTATCCTTATGTAGTTTAGGCTGTCATAACTTCTATATTTTTCTTACCTTATTAAAGGTTGGAGAATTCTTAATAGCAAGGCTTTAGCGACATGGGAAAAATAACATTTGCTGTAATGCAATTTTAGGCGAAGCCTTTGGTCAAGCAAGCTTTGGAAAATGGCAACTTTCATGCTCTTATTGATCCAAGTATATTTGCCTGTGCTGCTGCTTGCGTGCGTAATTCAGCCTCGAATAGGCCAAAAATGAGTCAGGTAATTCTACCAATTTCTAATGCTGAAACAATTTAGGTTCTCTTTGTCTAATCAATAAAATAAAAAATTATAGATAAGCCTCCTTGATATTTTCTGTCTATGAACTGTAAAGCCCATCATCATGTCTAGAAATTTATATCCATGCTTAAAAAAAAAAGAAAAAAAAAGAAGGTATTTTATTAGAATTTATATAAAGAGAAAGAGGAAGCAGAAGTATGTAAAACTTAATGTGATTTAACCTAATAGCCTACGTTTATAGTGGAAACTGGAAAGACTTAAGTAGGGCTGTAAATGAGTTGAGTTTGCCGAGTAGTGCATGTTCAAGCTTGCCTCGTCGGTAAAATTAAAAAGCTCAAGCTTGGCTTGAGCTTGAACTTGAGAAAAAGCCAAAAAGCTTGAGCTTGACTTGGCTTGGCTTGATTCATTAGTCAAGCCAAGCTTGAGCTTAATATCAAGCTCAGACTTGAGCTCAAATCAAGATTTTGAGCTTGAGATCCAACAAAATTATCTTATATGCTTAAATCTCCCAAAATCAAGTAAACAAAAATAAGAAAGTAGCATACTCATTTTATCATGCTTCTAGTCCGACCTATGATTAGCCATTGTTCATATTGCAACTTCCAAAATTAAATTCATCCATTCATCCTTTATTGTCTATAGCTTCATCAATTGTTTAAAATATAATTTTTACATCCACATTAGATGATAAAGAACTAGAAAAAGACTTGTTTATAACTATTGTGAATGAGAAATGATTAACATGTTTTATAACTTTACATTAGATAATGGATAAGGAAGGACCATATGTGGCCCACTTATAATTTTTTTTTTAAAGGTAACTAAGTCTAAAGTGGTGCTTGATCAATTTAGAGGGAAGTGAAAAATTAAGGTAAAGTGTAGTGGTCCAATATGAGACATTTTATTATTAAGATATGTGTAATGAGTTAGAAAACACATATCAAGCCTATAAATGAGTTTATACTTGACTTGTTTTGTATCGAGCCCTATAACTCGCGAGCTTGTTCATGAACAAATAGTTTTGCTTGGGCTCAGCTTGTTTACTAAACAAGCCTAAAACTAAGGCTCAAGTTTGGCTTGTTTATAAACAAACAAACATGAACAAGCTTTTTATCGAGCCGAGCTTGAGTTATTTATGAATGGCTTGGTTCATTCCCAAAATCAAGTAAACAAAAATAAGAAAATAGCATACTCATTTTATCATGTTTCTAGTCCAACCTATGATTAGCCATTGTTCATATTGCAACTTGACAAAATTAAATTCATCCATTCATCATTTATTGTCTATAGCTTCATCAATTGTTTAAAATATAATTTTTACATCCACATTAGATGATAAAGAACTAGAAAAAGACTATTTATAACTATTGTAAATGAGAAAGGATTAACATGTTTTATAACTTTACGTTAGATAATGGATAAGGAAGGAGCATATGTGGCCCACTTATAAATTTTTTTAAAAAGGTAACTAAAGTCTAAAGTGGTGCTTGATCAATTTAGAGGGAAGTGAAAATTTAAGGTAAAGGGTAGTGATCCAATATGAGACATTTTATTATTAGGATATGTGTAGTGAGTTAAAAACACATAATAAGCCTATAAATGAGTTTATACTTGACTTGTTTTGTATTGAGTCTTATAGCTCGCTTGCTTGTTCATGAACAAATAGTTTTGCTTGGGCTCAGTTTGTTTACTAAACAAGCCTAAAACTAAGGCTCAAGTTTGGCTTGTTTATAAACAAACAAACATGAACGAGCTTTTTATTGAGCTGAGCTCGAGTTGATTATGAATGGCTTGGTTCATTTACAACCCTAGACTTAAGTAGCTTATTTTTATTGCCTTAAATTGTGTTGGGAAATTTAGACTTTGGTTGATAGAATTAATAAGTTTTAAACTCAAGTTGTTAATTAGATATATTATGAATAATTCTTGGTTAAACAAACAAACATTAATATAATGTCAAAATCATGCACAGCAGAATAGTAAATAAAACAAGATATGATGACTCAAGAAAACCAATGAAACAAATTAGTTTCACAGTAAAGAACTTGGGGACAAACTTTCCCAAAAAGTAATCCACTATAATAAAGAGAAGTTTCAGATTTATTACAAAACCTTTGTCCCTAAACTCAACAATCCTAGTAAATGAACTTACAGCAGAAACCTCTTTCGCTTTAGAACCTCTGAACTCTTCAATATATGAACTCTCCACCCACAATCACACTTGGAACCTCCAACTGACTTCAAGAACCTCTTGAAAGTTTTCCTCATAGTAGCAAGTTTGTGGTGGTTGCTATGACTTCAGCTTCTTTATCAATGAAATCTTCAGATCTACTTTGAAATTCTTTGGTTTGGTGAAATAGAGAAAACTTGGTTACAAAACTCTAGCTACATAAATGGAGTGTTTCTCTCTCTTAAAAACCCTCTAATAGATGGCTTATGATATCCTTTAAATACCGGTTCAAATGGATCTCAATTTGGGCTTTAAACGAATAAGTTATATGCTTTTTCGAGTTGCTGATTTTTGCTGATCTACAAATTAAGCTTGATCTATCGAGATTTCTATCGAGAATAAAATCTTGATCTATTAAGCTGTTATCGAGAAGACAGTAAGTTTCAGCTTCTATCGAGAGGTATCAAGCTGCTATTGAGGTACATGCTTAAAAAGTACTGAAAAAGTGTTTTTCTTGAATTTTTCTTAAGCAAACTTTGTGTCTTCAACTTGATCTTTAATTGCAACTTTAAGACACATCAAAACTCAATAAAAGACACATAATTTGGCATAGATGACAATACCAAAACACATGACCCTAACAATCTTCCCATTTGTCAATCCATGACAAAACCTCAAGTACAAAAGTAAGCCCAATACAATAATAACTTGAATACAATGAATGAAACCATATTCAAATACACTAGCCTATCTAAAAACAACTAGTCCAGAGAAACTATACAACGAACTAGGATTGACTGTTTTGATTGGCTTCATACCAATCTTTCTTAAAAGCACTTAACAAACATGTTATGCACACCATATGGAAAACAATGACAGATAATAAACAAGTAAATTGCATTTTGTCATAAGATATGCCAATTACATAGAAATATGAACCTAACAAATTGTACGTTATAATGAACCATTCGGTATATATATACACACACAACCACGCACACAACACATGGTTGCTTTCCTTGCATTTCAAATAATTTTACT
The DNA here is from genome assembly GCF_001633185.2 of Quercus lobata. Taxonomy (NCBI): domain Eukaryota; kingdom Viridiplantae; phylum Streptophyta; class Magnoliopsida; order Fagales; family Fagaceae; genus Quercus; species Quercus lobata. Next base: position 22,455,217 of record NC_044908.1, on the reverse strand, counting down.
ATAAGTATGATTTAGATTATTCTATCGTATTTATAAAAAATAATAATAAAAAAAAATAATAAAAAAAAGATTATTTTACTTGCAACACAAGTAGGTCCTAGTACATTGAATCCAGATTAATTACAATGGATTTGAGCTTTTTGCCTCAACATCATTGACATCCACTCTCAAACTTATGGTGGAACCTTGAAAACTCCTTAAGTTTGTCATATGGAATTGTGAACAAAGACGTGACTATGAAGGATTAGATAGGGAGCACTATGTATAGTGGAACGATGACAATTAACAACAGATGGAGGTCAAAAGACGACTACTATGAGCAAGGGGCAGCTATGATGGCTGATGGCTACGCCAATAGTTTGTGGGGACACCAATAGAGGAAGTGGCTGGAGAATGGCAGATAGCCACTGGTGATTCCGGCTATTAGTAACGAACAGTGTTCAAAGGACGACAACCAGAGGAGAGTGACAATGTTTGCTGGAAAAGATTGATGGAGGATATCATGGTGGGAATTGGAAGACATTGGCTAAAGAGTGTCTAGGTGAGGTGTGTAAATGAGTTTGCAACCAATTTGGGGAACTAGATATGGGAATTGACTCTAATACCATAGAAGATTTGAAGTTAGGATATAACTTTGTTGCCATGTTAAAACTATTGAACCATAAGTTTGTACCATATTAGTATGTATAAAGAGAGGAGATTCAAAGAGAAAACAAAAGCAAATTAAAATTAATATGGTTTAGCATGACGACCTCCATACATAGCAGAAAGACCATGAATGGCAACATCTATACCATCTTGAAGTATTTGTTACAATGAGCCAATTGGGAGTATTTATAGAGAGATTAATCCTAACCTAATCGTATACTAAACCAAAGGTTAGTTTCCTCAATCGCGTTACAAGTAGGTCCTAGAACATTGAATCTAAACCAACTACAACGGAACCAGACCTTGAGCCTTGATATTTATAACAATATTTAATCTAATTAAGTTTTTTTTTTCAATATATATCATATATGCATAGCTTTGGCAGGTTTATTGAATTGCCATTTAACCTTCAGAATCTCCAGTACAGAAAATGAATTTTGATGCTCCAATTTGACTTTCAAAGCCTACATTGATTTTGAAACAGATATCATTCTTTATGATGGTAAAACACAGATAGTTCGAGCTTTGGAAGGAAATCTTTCTCTAGAATATCTAAATGGGGGAATCAAACCTGGGGACAGTGGAGAATTTGGTTCCTATGGGAGCAAGAATTATGATACCAACCAACGTAATGAGGACTTGAAGAAATACAATAAATTGTTACAGGAAGACCACAAGGAAGACACTAATGAGCAAAGCGAACCTAGTACAAATTATGTGTCTGCTCTGCAGACTGCACGTTGAAGGGGAATACTCGGGATAGGGCCATGCAGAGTGAAATTTTTTTCTTGAGATGGAAAATGAAAACTGTCAAATCCACACAAAGTTTTAAATAAGTGATTTTTATAATGACCAAGATGGACTATCCATTCACTTATAATTTGGTCAATTTTTAGAGTTGCACTTTTAATCGAGCATCCATGATTGTTAGCAGATATTGTATGTGTCCACGTTCTCTTCTTTTTGTTTTTGGATATAGTTTATGTATGAATAAAATCTTTATAGTTGGATTTCTCTTATAAGAAAAAGAATTACTGCATGCAGAGTTGAAGCAAGGGATGGAATCCTTATGTTATGTGTATTATGATCTGGATTAGGTACGGAGTTAGGACTTAGAATTAGGGGCAGTTTTGTTTCTGGCAATGTATGGAGGTTTTAGCCTTTTAATTTGCTGTTTAGCCACTTAGGGTTTATTTTAGCGTGAACTGTTGGATAATGACAAAATTATTTTGTTTAAAATTTTTTAAAAAGTTGGGCCATTTGTTTTGGATAAATTTGGTTGATTTTGCTTAACTTTTTTATTATTATATTTTAGCTATTGGCAATTTTTGTTGATCAGCTAATTTTTTTGGACTTGTATATTTTGTTATAGATTTTAGATTTATTATTATTTTTATAGCCTTTAAAATGAGGAAAATGCTAGAGTTACAAATGTTTTTATAAATTGCTAATATGGTTAGTAGTTATTGTTATGTAAAAAAGTAATGTAAGCGATAGATTCAAATGAAAACTAATAAGAATTTGCTAGCTCAACAGTTTGAAAAAAATTATTGTAGAAAAATTTGTGATTGTAGCATTATTTTGAAAATAATTAAAGATTATGGGGGGGGGGAAGATGTAATTTTTATAGAATAAAATTACTAAGATTAATACTTTTTTTTATAACACTAAAATTAATACCTCCCTCTCTCTCTCTCTCTCTCTCTCTCTCTCTCTCTATATATATATATATATATATACACACACACTATTATTTTCTTTGAAAATATTGGAGGAGAGTATTGCCCTCCATTGTCTAAGAGTTACTAGTTACTCCGTCCCTGATCCGGATTGACAGTCATGTTTCTCTTGCTATTAACTGGTAGTGTCACACTGTCCTTACGTGATTATTTTACATGGTCTAACATCACCTAAAGAACATGCTAGAATTTTTAGGCCAAGTATAATTTGTTCTATTCAAACCTAGTGTGGACACCGCCACATGACGCCCCTTGGGAAGGTGTTAGGACATATGTGAATCATGTTAGGAACATATGTCAATTTAGAATTGACTAATCCTTTGACAAAATGCACTTTAATTGTAATTGGGTAGATCTAGGATATGTTTAATACTTTAAGGAACAAGAGTTCAAGTCCAAGTGTTAAAGCCATGCAAATTTGTCCAAGAATCAAGTGAGGAAGTGCTAAATTTTAAAGCTCGACAGTTAACTCGACAGATAGCATCTATCAAGGTTTAAAAGGTAGCTTTTGCCTGATACTCGACAGTTGCTCGATAGATACCCTATCTACCGAGATTTAAGAAAATCAGATTTTCAGTTCTGATTTTACTCTAATCCGTGTATACATGTTTAGGCTTTCTTTTCTCACAACTCTAAACATATATAAGGATTATTTTAAGAGCCGTCACAATGGATGCAAGTGAGTGCAAGTGAGTGCAACTTAATGCAAAGGTTTTTCACAAGCATATTGTGATCGGAGACAATTTGCCTTAATTCATCTTTCTCTTCAAAAAGCTGCTGCGTTTGTACGCTGGTAGAGTTTTGTAACCAAAGAGTTTTGTGATCTTCATCATGTAGATAAATTGAAGAACTTTGCAGCCAACATTCTTCTCAAGTTGGTGGTTAGTCACGTACTTTGATTCGTGCATCGATTGGTTAGTCACGTACTGGGAGCCGTGCATTGAAAATGAGAGATTGTCACTACATAACAAGTCCAATTGGGTATTGGGGTAAGAGTTCAACTGTAGGTTAGTATAAGGTATTGAGATTCCTTTACTTGTAACCGCTTGTTGTGATAATAGTGGATTCTCGGGAGTGGTGACCTTAAAATCACCCAGTGGAGTTTTTGCCTTGGAGGTTTTCCCCATTCGCAAACAAATTACCGTGTCAACTTTATTTTTCGCTGCATATTAATTTAGTTGGTGATTTTTTTGTGCTACCATGCGTATTTCATGCAAATTGAATTAATTAATTAACTTGGCTAATTAATTGATTAATTCATCACAATGGGTCAATACATTCTTGGCCTATCAGAAGGGTACTTAAAAAAAAAAAAAAAACATGAAGATATCATTTTTGTTTTGATGTGCATGAATAAGGACTTAAGATGATGCGATCATTTGGCTATATAGCTACTTTAGCATTCTTCATAATAACAATTACGTAAATGTCAGATGGCATGCAAGCCTCAGCTGGGTGAGGAAACTACAGAGAAAACATCAATGTCAATACTTGAATCAAAGCATTCATGGCATGCAAAGGCATTGTTAACACTCGCGGCTTTTACTATGGACTATGGGCATTTTTGGTTCCTTGCTCTTCTTTACCCATCAGACAAAAGAAGTGATAGAGCCAGAAATTTAAGTCAGGTGGGGAAGGATTAAAAGACAAGATTGAAACTAAAAATTTAATCTAAAAAAATTAATCAATATTAATAACAAAATAAATGAACAACCATATGCAAATGTAATTGTTATACAGAATCTAACATAACATGTAAACTTTAATTTATTTTTTCACACCTAGCTTAATTTACTCAATTGCCTTCGACGGTTTTTCATACTTTGAAACTGCTGCTTGGTTTCTTCACACTCAATAGTCTTGAATATATCTTTTTCAATATATGTGACTAAGCAATCATTCATCCACTGATCTTTTATTTGATTGTGTAATCGATTTTTAATTATGTTCATTGTTGAAAAAGCTCTTTCAACAGTAGCTGTTGCAACTGATAAGATGAATGCCAAGGTCACCAATGAGTAAACCAATGGATATGAAACACCCTCTTTCATTTCTACCATCTTTTCAGCAATCTGTCCAATTCCCTTAAGTGCTAAAAACTCTTTACTTGACCACATGTCATGGATGTATGTCTTAAGTTAGTTATCCAAGAAAGAAACTTGAACTGTTGAAAAATCACTTGGATAAAGCTGAGCAAGCTGAATCAATTTCTCCTTGTTGAATGCAGAAAATAAGTTATCTGGGTTCAAACATGCAACACAAAGTAATAATTCATAATTTTCAAAACAACTATTAAGTTCCTGAAGTTGCATATCTATAACAATATAAAAAGGCTCCACTTGATAATGATGTGAATTTTTCATGTTTTGAGCTTTTTGTCATGGCCAAGGTTGATATAAATCATCCATATTAGAGACATCAATATTATTTTTTGCACAAAATGCAAAAACCTCCTCTAGCAAAGAGTTCCACCCATCATCTCTCATGACCTGTAAACGTTGCTTTGAAATATCAACCAACTTCAGAGCATTCACAATATCTTGATCTTTTCGTTGTAATGTCTGTGACAATTCATTACTTGTGCTAAGCACACCTTTCATCAAATGTAAACTAAACACGAATTCAAATGTTTGGAGTAAACCAATTAAGATATTTGCTTCTGTCCTCTGATTAGAATCTAAACCATCTTCTATAATAGTTTCAATCACATCAATTACAAAAGAAAACATGTGAATAAGATTAACAAGTGCACCATAATGAGAACTCCAACGTGTATCTCTAGGTCATTTTAGACTCATTTCTAGTTTCAAGCCACGACCAGTTGAAATTTCATTATTTTTTAGTGCTTCTATAACTTTAGCACTACGTTTTTCATGAAGAATATCACGACGTTTGCATGATGTTCCACAATATTGAATACCTTTGCAACCAAGTTAAAAAAGCTTGCAATCTGGATGTGATTTTTTGCTACTGCAACTAATGTTAGTTGAAGCTGATGTGCAAAGCAATGGACATAATAGGCAGACAGATTATCTTTCAAAATAAGAGTTTTTAGTCCATTTAACTCACCTTGCATGTTGCTTGCCCTGTTGTAGCCTTGTCCCCGTAATCTACTAATGCTTAAGCTATGTTTATTAAATATTTCCTTAATTGCACTCTTTAGTGTCACTGCTGTTGTATTATTAACATGTGTAATGCCTAAAAAGTGCTCATTCACATGTCCCAATTTGTCTACACAATGCAAAGCAATTGCCAATTGTTCTTTAGTAGACATATCACATGATTCATCGACTATAATAGCAAATAATGAGTCTCCAATATCTTTAATAATAGCATTTATTGTCTCAATGGCTGCAACATTTGCTATTTCTTTTTGGATATCAGGAGAGGTCATTTGATGATTTTCAGGAGCATTTTCGAGGATTGCCTTATTAATTTCTTCATTGTGCTTTGCAAGAAACCATAATAATTCAAGAAAATTTCCTTGATTATTGGAGTCTTTAAATTCATCATGGCCATGAAATGCTAATCCTTGCCGTTGTAGAAAACAAATACAATCCAGTGATGCATTCAAACGAGTTCGATATTCCCTTTTCTCAATATCTGATTGGTTGTTTATAATTGTTTGAATACTTTGTCTCTGGTTTAACAAAGCTTCACATTTTCTTTGAGCTATGATCCCCAACATGATTCTGTAATTTCTCTCTCTCTCTCTCTCTCTCTCTCTCTCTCTCTCTCTTTTCACTACAACAAAATGTATTTTTAGTGATGAAAATTAGTGAGGAAATATTTTTTGTCACTAAAAATACAGCTTTAGTGACGAAATATGAATTTCGTCACTAATAATGAAAAAAATTATAACATTTAGTGACGAAAAATAAATTTCTTCACTATTGTGATCTGAAAAATGGGTGCCAGTAGAGGGAAATTTTGGCGCGAATTTAATTAATCTATAGTGACGAAATATTTCGTCACTAAAAGTTGAAATTTTTAGTGACGAAATATTTCGTCACTGTAGGTATTACTATGGATAGTATTAGTGACGAAAACCCTTTGAATCTGCGACCATTTAACTTCCCGGTGACCCTTCGCATTCCTTCGAACCGGCGACCCTTCGCCTTCCCAACGACTGTTCGCCTTCCTTCAAATCGGCGACCGTTCACCTTCCTTCAAATCGGCAACCGTTCGCCTTCCTGGAGACCGTTCACCTTCACAGCACTCTCTCCTTAGACCGTTTGCCGAATTTTGACTCCTCTGCCATCACCATCGACGCCGTTGCTTCGACTCCTCATTCTCAAACTCCATTGCTGGTAATTTCCTTTTTTCAACGTTCACATTCAAAATTTCCCGATATTTCATAAATATATAAATATATATATATATATATTTTTTTTTTTTTATAATCTGATTTTTGTGTTAGCATTGTACCTATTTGTTTGATTGCTTGAGATTGTCTGCTGAATCATACATTTTTTTTTTTTTTTTTGCATCGCATTGGATTTTTTTTTTAAATATATTTATTTATAAATTTTATTAGTAAATTTTGTTAAATATGACATTCTTAATCTGTAACTATCGCCAATGGAGGAGTGTTGCCGAATATCCACCAGACCCTTCTCCCTAAGAAGGTTGGCAAAGGAAAAGGCAATATATGTTTTAGGAGTTTGTAACATATATGTGTTTTTCTGTTTTTGTACTTGTGCCAACTGAATTTTCATGCTATGTTTCTTGTTAATGAAATGAATCTCATTGCTTCTACATACTTGTCCGATGTGCTTTCTTATATCTGTCCTTTTTTAATGAGATTAAATTGAAGGGTGAGATTTTGGATGATGGTATTTATGTGATAGAATGGTTTTGTTGGGGAATTTACTGTTGGGTTTCTCCACAAAGTTATATTGCCTGTTAAGATGGTTCTGTTGTACTTTGGCGTTCTTTGCAATGCACTACCATGTTTCCTCATATGCTAGTTGTGTGTAATTGTGTTTCAGATTAAGTGAAAGAGCCTGCTTTTTTAGATGAATTGTGTAAACATGTGTGATGATATCTTCTTATTGGGTTCATTTGACTAAAATTGCTTGCGAATGTGCCTGTGGCCATGGATAACCTTATTTGTTTTGGAGTTGGTGGGTGAGGTGGTTTAAGTTGTAGCTATGAGCCTATGAGGGAGCAAGGTAGATAAAGGCAACCGTATTTTATGCATTGTGATTGTTTGATTAATTAAAAGTTAAACTTTCTTTTATCTCCAACTCTCTTTCTCTTTGGTGGCTAAAGAAATTGTGAGGAACAAGGTGAAGAATACAAGTTAACTTGGTATTTTTTCTGAAAGTTCTAAACTTAGCTTGAGCAAAGTAAGTATATTTTAGTTAAAAACTTATAAAACTCTATATATACTTGTGATGTTGGAAATTTGTTTTGTGGCGGGTTGTTGTGTTGGAGCAAACGGGTGGCTTGCATGGTGTTATAAGGTGGTTTAAATTCATATTGGGAGTGTTTTTGATTTCTTGCAAATGTGAATGAAACTTGTTGATTAGTAGCAATTGTGTTCCTTTATTCAATTTCAATACTTGTAAGCATTATAGTTGTGATGTTGGAAATTTGTTTTGTGGTGGGTTGTTGTGTTGGAGCAAGCGGGTGGCTTGCATGGTGTTATAAGGTGGTTTAAATTCATATTGGGAGTGTTTTTAATTTCTTGCAAATATGAATGAAACTTGTTGATTAGTAGTATTAATATTGTGATTGTTTGTTTCTTTCTCTCTTTCAAATGATAGGACAATATTCTCAAAGTGCAAGCGGATCATTATCAAGATCCTAATGCTATTCCCCTTACACAAGAGGAGATCTCAAACTTAGTGTTTAAGAAGAAGTCCGGTATTGTAAAAGGACTTGGCATGAGACCTTCCTCTTCTCTAGTAACCACCGCCTCCTCTAATTCATCGATGGAGTATATCCAATGGTTAGAAAATGAGATAATTGAGCTCAAAGAGGCAAGAGTTAGAGATCAAGAGGAGGGAGCTAAGGACCAAGATGCACGAACTAAGCAAGATGAGGTCCAAAAGAATATTCTTAACTTTTTGAGGAGCAAGGGTTATGATGATGCTATTACTTATGAGGGTGGTTCAACTTCAAGTTAAAACACTTTTTGGTTAGTACTTTATTTGCTTTCTACAACTTATACATTAGGAGTTGTGATTTTAATTTATTGGTGTGGTTACTTTTAATGCATTGTTAGAAATATTTCTTATAACATAGTTAATGTTTTTACTTTACGGTTTTAACGAATTATTGTTTTTATATTTGTGCAGATTTCTTATTGGTGGCTTTTAGGGGATTTACTTTTGGCATTACTTGAAGACATATGAGAACATCTTCTGTTAGTTCAAAAATAGGGTTTAGGTAGAGTTATTGTATGTATTGCAAACAATTATTGTATGGAAGGAGTTTGAATTAGAAACTTGTTTTATTTTTTACTTGTGGAATGTATGGATCTTTTTTTATAAATGTGTTGTTGAGATAAATGTGTTATTCAAATGTGAGGTTTTAATAATGTAATGACAGGTTACAGGTTAATATCAAAGTCATGAAAAAAATAAAAACAGAAAATAAGTTTTAGTGACGAATTTTTTCGTCACAAATATAGCAACAAAAAATTGTTTTAGTGACGAAAATTTCGTCACTAAATATAGATAAATTTTGTAAGAAATGGTTTTAGTGACGAAAAATTTCGTCACTATATGTGCCTGGATTTTCTTAAAAATAGTTTTAGTGACGAATTTTTTCGTCTCTATATGTACCCGAACATAGTTTTAGTGACAAAATTATTCGTCACTAAATATGATTTAGTAAACTAAAGTATTTTTAGTGACGAAATATTTTCGTCACTGAATAGTGTTTTTAGTGAGGAAAACATTTAGTGACGAAACATTTTCGCCACTAAAAGTTTTATTTATTTTTTTATTTTTAAATCAAATCGGACTTTTAGTGACGAAATTTTTCGTCACTAGGACTTTTAGTGACGGGGCTACAGTGACGAAATGAGTTTCGTCACTAAAAGTCTAATTTTGTCACTAAAGGTCCTTAGTGACGAAAAACTAGATTTTTTGTGATGAATTTTTTCGTCACTGAAAATACTTTTTTTTTTTCTTTCCAATTTTTGAATCCTTTAGTGACAAATGAGTCTCCCCTTCCTTGATCACTAGTATCGTGTCTAAAAAGATAACAACATAGACAATATGCAGTATCTTTCGTAATGCTATATTCCAAGCAACTAGGATATTTTTTGAACCACAATGGATTAAATCGATGCTTTGTTTTGCCAAATTAACTTTGTGTAAAATCATGGTCAACTGGTTGACAAAATTTATTTTGTAGATAATGCCTTCTAATTTGATCTCTTTCATTAGGATGATAGTTAGAAATTTTTATTCTTAAACTAGGATTTGGGGGAAGATTTGCAACATCCTCTTCGATACGAGTTTGTTTAGGATTTGATCTGGACTCATTATTATGACCAGGATTCCCCATAATCTCAATTAACTACAAATATATATGTCATATCATTAAAATAAAGAAAAATAATTACTAATTTATGATTAAGAATAATCAAATTAAGAGATCAATATAAATAAAAATAGATTATACATATAATTTGAATTATAAATTCATGGTTAAGACTAGTCAAATCAGGAGATCCATCTAAATATAAACAGTTTAAACATATAATTTGATTTTTCAAAAAATTAAATAAATAAATAAATGAAAGTAAAAGTATTAAGAGTATGCAATATACTTGTGAATATTTGAACGTGATTTAAAGACTTTTAAAAACCCAGTTTGAATGTTTTTAAAAACTCCATAGAAACTCTAAGGTACAAACCGAAAGAGATTGGTATCAAAATATATATTTTTTTCTTTTTGATGGGAGGCATGCTTTGTTTACATTATATATACACTTTTTTTTTTTTTTAAAGAGTTCTCTTAGGCTGTTGGTTCTGATTCGTATTCCGTGTAGGTGTAGCAGTAGGTTTTTTTTTTTTTTTAATCATTACCAGGTAGTAGAGATTAGTACGTTTTTTTTTTCAAAATTCCATTAGGTTGCTGTGTTCAACTCCTATTCCATATAAGGCTTGTTCTTTTTTTTTTTTTTTTTTTTTTTTTATAAAATCATTACTAGGTGGGGTCCATTGGTTTTATATATTAGAGTTGTAGTAGGAGTAGAAGTCTACTGAGAAAAAGCTGTTGTAAATTGAGAAAAAGTTAGACAAGTTAGTATATATACAACCCAATAAAAAGAAAAGTTTTTTGCCTTTATGTCAAGAGAGGCAAATAAGACATTTTAGTTCAATATAATATTATTATTAGTGAAAATTTTGAAAGTTCAAGGAGGGCACCTTCCCCCCTCCCTCTGGCCCTAGACAAAAGTGCCAAATCAGTGGGTATCTTGAAGGGGATGCCTAACATCTACACAGACTCCTGATTTCAGCACAATGGACAGATTGCTAAACTTAACAAACTGATCAATGCCACATTGGATGTTATTGAGCACATCTTAAAGTTGGAAGACCTAGCTGTTAAGTATGTTGAAGAGGATTTTTCGGAATTGCCAGAAGCAGCCCTGCACTATATCCCATTATATGTTTACTATGCTATTGACACTATCGTAGCTTGCACAAGTTAAATGTATTGCCTCTTTAACGATAAGTAAGTCTTTTGCCATTGGAATTTTGTATATATGTTGAATTCATTTGAGTAGAATTTCACTACCATAACATATAATTTGGGTTTGACATAAAGTGAGTGTTCATCACTTTTCTTTTGCATCTCCTTCTTCTTCCTGTCTTCTTCTTCATCACTTCATCTTTCTCTTTTTCTGCTTCTTCTTCACTTCTTCTTCTTCTTTGCAATATGGTTTCGATGATTCTTTATGGATTTGTATATGGGCAATATGACAAGTTTGGGTTTTAGATTTAGGATGAGTTTGACAAAGGAATAGAGTCAGGGAAGAGAGAGAATCAGTTGGGAGAGATGAAGAGAGAGAATTTGATAAGAGAGGTGAAGAGAGAGAAATATTTAAAAAATTAAATATGTTGGGTTATAGATTGACCCCGGTTAATTAATTTAATTACCTAAGTTTATTAATTAGGTCAAATTATATGCAAATCGTGGAGGCACCAACAAATTACCAAATAAACTAATAAGCAATGAAAAATAAATAACACGGAGATTTGTTGATGAATGGGGAAAACCTCTCGTAAGGCAAAAATCCCACCGGGTGAATTTTAGGTCACCACTCCTAAGAATCCACTAATCAAGAACAAGCGGTTACAAGTATAAGGAATCTCACCACTACCCTAGACTATCTCAAAATACCAACTTATAGTTGAATCTTTCCACCAATCTCCAATTGGACTTGTTCTTGTAAAAAACTTCTTCGTATACATGGATCCCAATACATGACTAACTCCAAGCAATTGAATGATTATTGTTGGCTACAAAGTTCTTCACTTTAAAGCATGTTGAAGATCTAGAAGCACTTAGTTATAAAACCCTAAGACACAAACACAATAGCTTCTCACAGAGTGTATGAGTTCTCAAATTGTGTTTCTGTGTCTTTGATGACTTTAAATTAAGTCTTTTATATGGTCTAGGGTTGTAGAGGATGAAACCCTAGCAATCGAAGTCATCATGCGCTGAAATTCAGATCTGAGAATTTTGAAATCGTAGATCTTGATAAATCGAGCTTGCGTCGAGCTTCTTCTTTAAATATTGATAGATGCTAGTGTCGAGAAATACTAAAACCATTTGTTGAGGGGAAAATTTTTGATGTTCCCAAATAGAATGTAGGGTAGTCAAGCCGAAACTCAACGATGGGCCCTTGAAATAAAGCCCAAAGGCTTTCGGTGTCGTGTAAGCTCGCCCAAGCAAGAGATGGAGGTTGCACCCTAACAAGAAGATAACAATAAAGCACAATAAACACGTTACTGCTGTTAGTTTGTTATATTATTAGTCCTTTTACAATATCATAGTTCAAATCAATTCTCTAGTGGTACGGTATTATCTCCAACAGTAGGGTAATTTCAGGTTAATAAGAGTGTTTACATGATAAAAATCATATGTTTTCCTTATTATTATTAAGTCAATATAAGGGAAAAACTTCCATAGTTTCCAAAACATTATGGCCTTCATCATAATAATACTAAACAAGGATTAAAGACTTTATAGTTACAAATACATGAGGAAAAATAGGATGGAATGAAGGGAGAGAGAGATCCCAGCTTAGTGCAACAAGTATTAAACTAAGATTTTGATGAGTATATGTGCATAAGGCATAAATGAGGTAATGTGGGTTGTTCTGAGTGAGTGGGATGGGATTAACATTGAGGTTAAGGCTTTAGTGAGTAGTGGGCTAAATGGGGATGAGTGGTGAGCTTAAGGAGAGCTAAACCACCAGTAAAATGGCAAATAGATCAGGAATTTTAGAGGGAGTCTATCCCCCCTTGTGGGCTGAGATGCTTTTGCTTTTATAATGGAGTTTTAGAGAAGCATTAATTAACAAGAATCCAAAAAAAACGTAGGATTGATTTAGGGGAGCTAGACAGCTGCATTAATAACCTGGATTTAGCCTAAAAATGGGAGATTTGCTTTTGGGGCTACCTTGCTTCTTTGGGTAATGGTGGGATTTTGGAGTGTTTGGGGTAATCTTGCATTAAATGCTAAGATTGTTGAGATTGTGTTCAATCAATGGGATTAAGGCAAGTATCAAGAACGAATCGTAATACTGCAACTGAGATTTAGACCCTAGGAAGTAGGATTCAACACCCCAAGCCAGGTGTCAAAGTTTAGGCCCACTTCAGAGGGTTCCGTTGGAGATCCCTTTATGCCCTCCAAACCATATGTTCCCAAATTTTCCCCTTTAGGATTCATGGGCTTGGCTCATGAATCATGTCTTGAACGTTTTTAACATTTATAGCATCAATTTGTTGAATTTTGGATGATTTGGTTTCAGCTCCCCTTCTGTTGGAGGTGCAGTCTTGAGGAAGATGATGGAATCTCATCATCCTTTGAACTTTAGTTGATATGACAGCCCTTGGGTACTATTCACGTCAGGCAGAGGGTGGCAGAAAACCGATGGGACAACCCCTAGTTCATCCAAAAAAACTTGGTTCTCTTGTAGGGGTCCCTAATTGTTTCTTTGGTTAGGGATGAACAAGGGCTAGTTGCCCACTTTGAAGCCTCTTGCTAGGACCTTTTTGGTCTGGAACTTTGCTCCATTTCAATACTTTTAGTTGGGCTACATGGCCCTTTCTTTGCTTGGGCTTGCTTCCTTCTCCACGAGATTCTTGGGCCTACAAAATGGGCATTAAAGACGTGCTTTGCCATGAGTTTTAAATAACTTCTCATAATTTTTACTATGGATTACTTTGTAAATGATATTTTTCCTGGAGCTTTTTTAAATAATGTCCTCCAATATTTTTCTTGAGAATAATATTTATCATGGGTTTTAAATAAATATGGTAACAACCACTATAATGGAATAATGTGATGTTCTCATGAGTTTCTCTATAGATAATCATAATGGACATGTAGGATGAATAATTACCATGAGTTTTGATAATAAATATTATGAATGTTGTGATGTAAGATGGATAGTGAACATGAGTTTATAATATGAAATAAATAAATATCATGGGTCTAATAATCATATCTTTTCATAGGCTTTTATAAGATGATCGCCATGAGTTTTGAGAGTAGATAATTCATAAATTCCATGAGCTTGTAATATTATGGTAATAGGTTTAAGGATCTAAAGTATTGTTCATTATTGGACTTTTAAGTGAAATAATTATGATATATTATTTTGCCAAGCATTGATAACCTTGGGCTTTCGATAAATAGTGCCAAGTAGTTAGCTTGGGCTTTTAATAGTGTCAACATAAATTGGGTTTTTGATTTTGCCAATGAGAATTGGGTTTTGATGTTGCCCATGAAAATTGGGCTTTAAATATTGCCAGTGAGAACTGGGCTTTGATATTGCTAATGAGAATTGGGTTTTGATATTGTTAATGTGAATTGGGTTTTGGATAAATAAATTGCCATGGGTTTAAACCATGGGCTTTGATTATGTATTTGAATCCCATTGATAAAATTGTTTTGCCATGGATTTGAATTATGGGCTTTTCAAATATTGCCAAGCATAAGTATTCTTGGGTTTTAAATAGAATAGGATGTGTGTATTGGGTTCATAGGGCCGGTTTTGGGCTTAACTAAATAATGATAATAAAATTGGATAAAATATGAGTTCTTGGGCTTTTTGTGATAATTTATATCATAACCCAATTTAAGCGATGAGATATGAAACATTTGTTATTAACATAATAGTAGAGCAAAAACTATTTGGGAAAACCCAATAACTTATTAGTGGTATTTGAAAATAAATAGGTGGTACTCAAATAAAATTAGGTGTTAAAAAAAAAGTACCCTAACATTCAGCCCCCTGAGTCACGCGTGATCAAGTTATTAGTAATACTATATTTTTTGAAATAAAAATATTAGGATCACACGTGCGAGTTTTCTTTTGAAAAATGGTGGCCTATTATAGAGAATGAGATAGGAAAAATATTTGTGGGCTAATGAGAAATATTCATGGAGGCCCAAATAATATATGGGTGATATTTTGGTATTTTTGGTGAATAAATAAAAGTGATTAAATAGGATTAGAGCATGTGGCATGATTGAAAAAATTGTACCTCAACCTTTAGCCCCCTGAGTATGTGTGATCAGCTTGCCTTCGGCCACACATGTGAGTTTAAATGAGTCCATAAGCTTGTGTGGCATGGATTGAAAGAGAGAGATGGTGAGCTTGAAAGAGAGAGCTTCTTCCTCTTTTCTAAGACTAAGAAAACCCTTTTATCTCTTTCCAAACTTCTTCCATCTACCTTTTCTAATTCAACTCTTCTCAATTGAGTTTTTCTTTTGCATTTGTAGTTGATAAAGAGAATTTAGCTATTGGTGGAATTGGAGCTGTTGGCAAGGTGATACGAGCCCTTCAATAGTAATTTGAGAAGGATAATCCAATTACTGCACCTCTAAAGCGGGTGCTACGAAGAGATATTCTAGCGACGAAACTTCATGGGCTCTAGTTGCTACTGATGTTTTTGTATCCGGCAATAAGAGCTTCTGTCAGCCCCCATTCGATTTATGGGTCTTTGTGGGCCTATTATTGATTGGCCTAATTGAATAAGCTGAAAGATTGATAATAAAATGTTTTATTGACCCCTTCATAAAGCCAATATCATTGGTGATGTGATATTGTTCCGCTATAAGATTGTATTCCATAATCTGATGTGCCGCTGGAGTCTAGAGATGCTGAATTTGATAGTTGTTTGGTTCATGGAGGAGATATCCAGATGAGTGGATTAAGAGAATAACACTGTGGTGGAAGCCCCCAAGTCTAATCTAGTGAGAATTCCAGTCGTGATGAATCTAGACCCTCTGATGATGGTTATTTAGATCAAACTGATACTTTTCTTAACCCAGCTATTGGTTCCATAGGTCCAACTATCATGATGAAGCAATTTAGGGGAAGACCATTGCCGATAGGAAGAAGATTTATGAACATATGGAAGAGGTTTCTTCAAGAACTCCTTATCTTCTTACATCCTTTTTTTTTTTTTTTTTTTTTTTTTTTTTTTTTTTTTTTTTTTTTTTTTTTTTTTCTATTCCTTGTCTTCATTCATGGCCTTGCATTTCTCTGCCCTTATGGTTCCAGCAGCTTGGTGATAATAACAAGACATAGCCGAGGAAGTATGATGATGGATTTGAGGATACGGATACAGACTTCGGTAATTTTATGCCTCTTCCCTCTTTCTTATCATGAATATTTACTGTTGATGCATTTTCACTTTAGGTTTTGCCGTTGAAGACATAATGGCAATTGACAAAAGCCTTATTGATTCTGTTATGGCTGGAGAGACTGCTTTTGAAGAGTTCCAACTGTGATTCTGCCATATCTTCATGATGTTACTTAGAATAAAAATCTCCAAGTATGATCTGAAATTACTCATACTGCTAGAAGGAATTATGTCTTGATACTATTCATTTGCTCTTTTGTTATTATCGTTGGATATTTAACTATGGTCTCTTACTTCATGGCGGTGTATGGAGAATTTGTTGTCATTGCTCTGGAAAAGGTTGATCGTCAAGGGTATTTGGAGATATTGTAAAGAAACATTCCAGCTTCATGGTTGGATGCAAGATTGGTGTTGGTATGAGAGGACTGTTGTTCTAGCTGTAGGTTGCTATATCATACGTGTTGTGCAGCTGAAACATGTACTACTTGTGATGATGAAGATAGCTGATCCGAGGAGAATATTGCATTAATGATGGCTGAACTTTATCCTTTGATCAGAGGGATGAGATCATGTGTCTTTCAACAGTGTTTCCCCTCTAGTGGAGATCTTTGGCAATGGCTTTGTTGGAGTAGATTCTTATATTTTCTTAGGTGTATCTTTTCAAAAATTTATTTTTGTGACGTATTGTGATGTAATGTAATGTAATCACTATATAATGTGAAGTATGTTGTAAACCTATATAGCTGTAAATGTTGTATTATATGTGATGTTTTGAAAATTGGTTCTAGTCATGCATGTTGTGTTTTATAACTTGAAATCGGTTCAACTGTGTAGACTGTGTTTTATTTAGCCATAAATTTCTTTTGTCAAGATATTTTGATTGTCAAAAAAAATTACAATTCTTAGGCTCATAAAGTTAAAGTATGGTCATAAAGGTAATATCTATTTTTGAAATCACTTGCTAAACGCATGACCATTTTATATTTGAAGAGTCCCAACCATAAAGGCTGTCTTCAATTTGAATATTTATAAGTTTTGAAACATGTTTTGATCATCGAAAAATTGATGCACTTAAGCCAAAATACAATAATGGAAGTTATACATTTTATTTTGTATAACCTCACTTGTTTTTTGGATTACTTTTCATGTCTTTAATGATACCACTTAGGATGTAAACTTTACATACTTCTTGATACATTAAACCTAATTTAGATTTACCCAATTATAAGTAAAGTACGTTTTGTCAAAAGATAAGCCAATACATAGAAAATATGACCATAACAAAATACAAAGCTATAGTAACCGTGTAAATATACGCGGTTACTGTAGCAAAAATGAATATGAATAGTGATATACAAAGCCTAATGTGGGTAATTTTTTTTTAGCAAAATTGTGTAAAACTTGCCACTTTTTCTATTTTGCATCTATTGATGCAATTGCTCTTACAAAATGAAATTATGTTTCTCTTGTAAGTAGTGACTCTTTTTTTGGGCCATTGAAAGGGGGGAACAGGGACCTACTCTACCCTTTTGCATTTGCTCATGAGAAATATTACATTCACAGTATTTTCATAACAAATTCTAAGTGATAGCTATTATGAATGGATAATAAATTAAAATAAGTACTAAATTTATATTATAATTAGTAATAATTTGTCATTTAAGATTTGTTGTCGTGAATGTATCATTACTCATCATAGTCATATCAAGATAATTTGTGGAGTATACTATATTATAGGGATGGCCATTGGCTGGCTTTAGCCGTTCCTCTAAAAAGATACATCTTATATGAATTATGTGGTTCTATTATGATAGATGTATTACGTGGTTCTTTTATGTTTATTAAAAAAAACGTGGTTCTTTTAGGTTGGCAAGGACTTAAAGCTAACAAGAACCAGTGGTGGATTCAGGAATTTTGTTTAGGGGGTTATTAAGAAACTTAAATTAAAATTTTTTTAATAAAAAGAGAACTTGAATATATTGAGTTATCGACCAAAAAAGAAAAAAAAAATGAAGTTTTACAATTTCCTTCTACAAGTTTTCAAATTTTGAATTGTTACATGATAGTTCATTATAAGTAATTTATCGCCACTGTGGATAGTTATGACCATTTTGTTTTGTTAAGTTTGTCTAACATTTTTATTTTTATGCAGTTGTTATTATTTATTAATTTGTCATTGTTTTTATAAAAATATTTTAAACTAAATGGATAAACTTAACTTATTGGCACTGTATTAATTATTGACACATACAACCATACTCATTCATACATAAAATAATACACCACGTGTCTACTTAACCAATCAAATGCTTGAACAATCACTAACTTTACAATTTTTCTTCTTGAATTTTTCTAACTTTATAACAAAAAGTTATTATAACATAATGCCAATACACACATATAATAAAACCCCTCTATTTCCTAATTATTAAATTATATAAATTTATATTATATTTATACTGTATACACAAGCATTCACACACATCATTATTCACACAAATAACATTATAACAAAAAGTAATGTACACAATTAATATTAGACACACTCACACACATATAATATAAATTTATAATAAAAAAAGACACTTACAGTTCACAAATAGTTACTCATACCCTTAGAATTGAAAATACTTATAGTAAGAGTGTGCAAAAATATTTTTAAAAATAAATTAAAGTATTAAACTAACAAAAAAATTATATATATATATATATGTATATATTTTTTGAAGTCAGGGGTTCATTTGAAGTTTGAACCCCCTGAACAAGAGCCCCCCCCCCCCTAACAAGGATTTAAAGAAAATTAATTAAAAGTTTGAAATAATGAGTCTTTCATTTTAGGTGAAACTGAGACTGACATGTACGTCACATTTATCATATATTCATTAGATGTTTTTCCATATCTAAGGAATTATTTTATCTGTAAGGGCTATCGCGTTAGTTAGGAGATTTTTAGGCCTATTTAATAGAAGAGTTTGAATAATATTGTTTATATTTTTTTAAAATACGTGTAAATAAAAAGATATATAAAAATACTTATAATATTATTTAAAAACAAAAAAAAAATGTATTTAAAATACTCTTCCAAACAACCTCTTTTACTCACACAAGCATAAACATCTGATTTTGTAGTAGTTATGGTGGAGGTATTGTGCATAACAGATGTCTTCAGCCATTCAAAATAGTAAGTTAGGAACGTTTTCAAACAATTAAAAAAACTAACATCTCGAGTCTTTGAAACTCAAGATTCAACTTAAAAACCGAGTATTATAAAGTCGCTTTGCACTTGTTCTGAACTGCTGAGGTGGCAAAAATTGCCACGCAGATCTCGAGTCTGTAAGACTCGAGTTTTGCCTGGCACAAACCGAGTCTATAAGACTCGAGATTAAATTGGAGAATTAAGAACTTTCAACAGATCTCGAGTCTTAAGACTCGAGTTTTTGGCACAACCAGTCTATAAGACTCGAGTCTAAATAAATTTTGAACAAAACTCGAGTCTATAAGACTCTGGTGGAACTATTTTACTAAGTTCTATCCACATAAGCAATATAATTACTAACGCGTTCCTGGGACTATATTATTCAGTCCACACTCAGCCTCACTAACTCTCGCACCTCTCACTCTCACTCACCACATTGCCTCTCTCACTGCTCTTCCCTATCAACAATTTCATATTTCAGGTATGGGTTTTTTGATTTGATTGTTATTGTAGTTGGGTATTAGTTGTGTATGGGTTTTGCCACTAAGAGAACTTTCCAATGGTTCTTAGTGTCTTTAAATCTTTTTTATTGACTTCTTATCACAATTCATGTTCCCATTCTGTGCTGCCAAACACTGCGTTAATTTATGTGTTTTGAGTTTTGTTATCTGATTTATTCTGAGCTGTAACGAAATTTATTTATTTGTAAGGATTTTGGGCTTTTGACTTACCAACATATGTAAGATATATAAAGAGCAAGTAGAGTTGATTGATGATGTTGACTTACCAACATAGTGATTATACTAGATAAAACCATTTTAACTTTTTTATTGATTGATTGATTTCAATAAATTTTTGTTTTTAGCTACAAGTAGAGTTTTTTCGAATGATGATGGCAAGAGAAAAGAGAGATATAAAGCCTCTGTTTATGAAAATCTCTCCATGTTTTTTCCTAATAGAAGATGTTCTTCTTGTAGTATCTTTTTGTTCTTGATTTCAATTCCGTGTTTTTATTGGCTTGCATGTCATTTGAGCTATATATTATTTGTTATATTTTCTTTGATTTATTACTAATTCATGTGATTAATCTTAACCATCTTGATAAAAATATGTTTTTGCATTAGCCATTTTGGTGAAATAAAAAAAATTCTGTTCTCATTGACTTTATTCTTTTTGAGGTGTTTCCCTGCATTAATTCTTCTTGATCAAATCTGCCAATTTTAAAGAGAATCAATCTTTCTTGAATTAGATTCACCAAATTCTTGTGGGTTAGAAAATTTTATGAAAGATTCATAGCAATGTATGTTTCCCTTGTTAGCTGAGATGTGGAGTGTTGCTTGATTGTGGAGTCACCACTTTATCTTGAAGGAGCTAGTGTATTGTTTGAATTTATTGTTAAAAGACAAAGAAAATGGGCACATGGTTATAGTAATTGTTGAAGTTACAAAACTTCTTCTTGAAATAATGTGTACAAAAGACTAGCAGGACATGAGTATGCAGATATCTCAGGGGATTTAGGTATGGATGCTAGGATGTAAGTCTTGCTTTGGAGTTGACTATGTTGTTTGCCATGCCTGGAAATTGTGAACATCTCAGAATATAGTAAAAAAAGAACTTGGAGAGGATTATTTGTGCAGTGACTAATTCTAACTTTGCCTATTATTTCCTTCATTTTGCTTTCTGACATGGTGTTAGAGACATTAATGTAATTTTAACTGCTTGAGTTGCCCCTTTTCAGTTTAGTAAATGGTAAACGTAGCACTAGAACATGACAGTTCCTTTATTTAGGAATTGTCTGCCTCTATACAAGATGCAAACTTAAGAACCATTGATTTTGTTATAGGTAAATCATGTGGACGTTTACATTTTTTTTTTTCCAGTGAAACCTTTAAGGTCCCTAACACTTTTTATAGTGGTGTAGCATATTGAGTTTAGATGTGTATAGGTTAGTACAAGTTAATATAGGTTAGATGTGTATAGATGTGTATAGGTTAGTACAGGTTAATATAGATGTGTATGTGTGAACAAAATATTATGGACTTTAATCTTGTAACGACTTTTCATGGAATCATTATGAAAGTGGTCTGTACATAATAGCAGAGGTTCTCTTATTCATTTTCGAAGGGGCTTTTGTTGAGAACAGTCACAATGTTGAAGCAGATTTAATTTGTAATGAGTGTGTATCGTGTGTTCATTAGGCTAAAAGGTCCACTCTGATGTGGTTATTAAAGGTAGTCTTGGAATCTAATAAAATGGTTGACTGGGATTTCAGTTGATACTAATGTCTTAAGCATGAAATATGTTGGAAATACTGAAAAGGTCTCGATTCTTTTTTGTTTGGGGGGGGGGGGTTTGTATGTGTTACCAAAAAATGTGGTTGTGTTTGTGTTACAAAATTATATGATATATCTTTTGCAATTATTTAGTCCCCCATTATCTTTTGCAATTTTGTATGTGTTACAAAAAATTGCGTTTGCAATTATCTTTTGTTTTACATGTGTTTGCCTCTCATACCATGCAGTTGTAATTAGCCTCTTGTATATAGGAAGGATAGATGGATTTGTATATGTCCAATTGTTAAATATAGTCGTACTACAGCCAAAATTATAGGAAAAAATGTTCAGTTTGTATGTATGATGAAAAGCAACTTATAAAAATTTCTCGGCTGCATCTTTTTATTAGAAAGTTAAAGACCAACTTCAAGTTTCTTTTAGATTAGGGAACTTGAAAATGTTTGTTAACTAACATAGTAACTTGACTTTAACAGGTTCACAATGCCTGAAATTGATATAATCATATACCACGGTGGTCCGTTGAAGAATGCCAATGCGAACAAGGGATTGCCATTTGAAGGGCCGGGTATAAAGACCTATTATACCCAAATTGATCGTAGGTTGAAGACCCTTGACGAATTGAGGATGATGGTTATGGAAGAGTTGTGTGAGAACCCTGCTGTGCACAACATACACATTACTTATCGCATGCCAAATGAAATCCTGAAGTACCGGATTAATTACAAGTATATGGCAATAGAAGCAGACAAACATGTGAAGATCATGTTTGACAAGTTGGAGAGAATACCTGAAGTAACTAACATTGAGTTGTACATACAGTTGGAGCCACGTGCAGAAGTTGGTATTGAGGAAATCCAACAAAAACAAACAAGTTTACAAGTTACAGTTCCAGATGCTCAATATGAGTATTTTACACATGTAGAGCATGATGCTGTTCATGCCGATGAAAGATGTTCATGCCGATGATGATGATGATGAGGATGAGGATGAGGATGAGAATGATGATGATTATGATGATGAGGACGAGGATGAGGATGATGATGATGACGATGACTATGTTGATGAAAATATTGCCATTAACGGTGAAGATTTTGGCGATAGAGATGAGATTGAAAACAGGATTGAACAAGGGGACTTTAAGGACTTTGAGAGGGACATTGATGACGATGAGACATTGGATGGTAGTCAACCTGATGCATACAATGTTCTTAGTGTCCAAAACATTACAGACACAATCCCTGTTTACTCACCACCTGCCTTGTCATTTTCCGAAAATACTTGGGAAAATATGGTTGATCCTTCACATATTGAGACACCATTTGTGTCTAGTTGGAAAGAGGGGATGAATTTGTGCAAAGGCTTGACTTTTACCAATAAAATGGAGGTGCAACGCGTATTAACAAAGTGTGCCCTCAAGGAAAAAAAACATTTTATGATCAGTAGGTCAACCACGACAAAACTTTGTGCGAAATGCGTGGATGAGTCATGCATGTGGTATGTCTGCGCAGTCATGAAGCCCAAGTTCCACAATCTATGGATGGTCACCGTGTACAAGGGTCCTCACACGTGTATACAGACTGGGGTGCGAAATGATGGTAGAATGATGAGTTGTAAATTTATTGCAGATGACATCCTTAAGAAGTTATGTGAGGATCACACTACCCTAATTAAGCATCTCAGATCTATGATAGAGTCGAAATATGAGGGACAAAAGCCTTCTTACTACAAGGTATGGGATGCGAAACAAAAGACGATTGGGAAGATGTTTGGGAATTGGGAAGAGTCTTATCAAAGGCTGCAAAAGTTGCTAATGACATATATTGATCAGGATCCGACTACCTAGGTGTTCTATCGTACCACATCCATCGGTGAAGATGACAAAGTATTTTTGAATTATGTGTTTTGGTCTTTCGGTCCAAGCATTGATGGATTCAAATATTGCAAGCTGGTTATCAGTATTGATGGGACCCATCTGTATGGTAAATATCAGGGAAAGTTGTTGGTTGCAATGGCAACCGACGCTAACAACAAGGTATTCCCTCTTGCCTTTGCTATTGTGGATTCTGAGTCAGGGTCTAGTTGGAGGTGGTTTTTACAATGCCTCAGAGATGCGATTTGCCGCGTGATACCTAACGAAGGCATTTGCATAATTTCTGACCGACATCTCGGTATCAAAAACGCCATTGCAAACTGGCCTAGAAGGGATGATGGAAGAGCACTAGTATTTCATAGATATTGCCTTCGACATGTTGCTAGCAACTTTAACACACATTTTCAGAACTCGACTCTAAAGTCAGCGGCATTGAAAGCCGGATATGCTAGTCAGGCAGTGAAATTTTATACCATAATGGAGACCATTAAGCAGGCGGAAATAGAGGCCATTAGAAATAAGAAGAAGTTGACGGGGAAGGATGGCAAGGAAAAGAATCAAGATTATCTTCCATACACATACCTAATGGGCGAGTCTGTGGATATGTGGACTCAGTCACATGATGGTGGAAGACGTTTTGGGGCAATGACAACCAATATATCAGAGTGCTTCAATGGTGTATTGAAAGGTGCACGGGGCCTTCCTATTGCCGCGTTGGTTGAGTTCACTTGGAACAAACTTCTTCAATATTTCCATGACCGTCGCAAAGAATACCTTTTTGAGTTCTCAGAGGGTAAGAAATGGAGTAAATATGCCTTCTCCAAGTGGGATGAGAATAAGTGTAAATCTGAGAAACATTATCTCAAGCCATTTAGCAATGAAGAGCTGATATTTCAAATAGTTACCCAACTCAACACGTGTAGTGCAGGAGGGGGAAACCACAGTTATGAAGTTCGGTTACAAGAAAGAACATGCAGTTGTGGGAAATGGCAAAACATAGGGATCCCGTGTTCACATGCAATTAGAGTATGTGACTATTTACATATTGATTCGAGCACATATATTCACCCGTGTTATGGTTTGAACAATGCCATTAACACTTATGAGCATGCATTTGTGGTTCCTAAGTCGCAGTCATTGTGGAGGGATCCCATAGGGCCAAAGTGGTTGCCTAATCCAGCATTGTTGCGGGCCAAAGGTCGACCAGTGAAGTCGAGAATAAGGAATGAGATGGATGGAGTGAGGAATAAGGATCGAGAATCGGGATGGCGGAGGGAGGATGCAGATTTGATAGAGAGTCAGCCCAAGCAGACATGTGGACTGTGTCATGCTTCCGAGCATAACCGCAGAAAATGTCCGCAGTCCCATGGCGCTTCCACAAGCGGTCATGTTCCACACTAGGTAGGTAGATGGCAAATACTTATGCATCGGTTAAATATTTGTTGTTCATTCCATGTTGACCTAATGTTTACTATCTTCTCTCCTAATGTGATTACTCTACGTTTTTCAGGCATGCTTCCAAGGACGATGTTTTTGTTGTGCGGATAGCCGATGTTAGGAAAAGTGACTACGTTGTATTGGCTCTATGTGAACTTTTTGGTTTTTGTTGAATGTACTTGTAAATCTCTATTCAATGTATGTCTATGAAGATTGTGATTTGCGTAGTATGGTTAGAATTGCAAATTAAGCGTGGTTGGGCATGTTTAGAATGTTGATATTGAGAATGCCTTTTCCTGCGATGTAACTGCATTTTGCATTGTAAAACCATGTTTATACAGAGAGCGTAAAAGTTTCTATAGTTTCGTGCGTACAATAAACGCGTTTTGATGTAATGTATGTGTATTTACATTCTCAGCTTCTTTGCCTCTGAATGAGTGTTTATGGATTATATTCGCAGTTTGTCTATCTCTATTTCTCAGCAGGTGCATGCACACGTTTCAGTTTTTGGTTTGTCTGCATGACCAGGAAAAAAGAAAAAAAAATTCCACAGTGAATGATTCCTGGAATGAGCAGAGGAAAACAGAGCAAAAAAAAAAAAAAATTCCATGGAACTCGAGTCTATGAAACTCGAGTTCTACTGGAAAAAACAGAGGAAAACAGAGCAACCCTCTTGGACCTCTCTAAGTAAACAGAGCAAAACCAAGAAAAAAAAATTTCCAGTGGAACTCGAGTCTATGAAACTCGAGTTCCACTGGGCAAAACAGAGCAACCCTATTGGACCTCTTTGAGTAAACAGAGCAAAACCAAGAAAAAAAATTTTCCAGTGGAACTCGAGTCTATGAAACTCGAGTTCCACTGGAAAAAACAGAGCAAAACAGAGCAACCCTCTTGGACCTCTCGGAGTAAACAGAGCAAAACCAAAAAAAAAAAAAAATTCCACTGGAACTCGAGTCTATGAAACTCGAGTTCCAATGTAAAAAATAGAGTAACCCTCCGGACCTCTCTGATTAAACAGAGCATTGATGCTCTTTGGTTCTCGAGTCTTATAGACTCGAGTTCCTCAGTAGAACTCGAGTCTATATGACTTGAGTTCTTCATTTGAACTCGAGTCTTATAGACTCGAGTTCTATGGGAATGTAAATTTTTTATTTTATTTATTTAATTTTTTTAAAGCTCACAATTGTTGTTCTTCTCTACAAATGAGCTTTTTAGAACTTTTTAAGGGAAAAATTTTTGTTTATGTTTTTGTAATTTTTTTTTTTAACCACTTGGCCTCCTTTTATGTGGGGTAGATGTGTACACTAGGATTTTTTTTTCTTTCTTTGTAACTTTAATTGATTGAGCTCCTGTGTTACCCAAACCCCAATGCCAATACTATTAACTCTAAATTATAATAAATACACGTTTCATAAATGGTCCTCCTCATGGAAGTAGCTTTTGCCGCACTCAGTCTTCAATTAATTGGAATCACCGACTCCTATATTGTTATGCCTTCCAGCTAGCATTATTGCTAGGTTATATTTAGATATTTTGCATATCACTGATCATTTTAAATTCACATATACTCTATTTTCGAATATGAAATTTTAAAATTTTTGTGCTCATTGTAACCTATAGATGCATTGCATTCAATAAACTATTCCACTCCATAACACCAAATGAGTGCTTTTGACAATATAGTGAAATGATCTTAACTCCAAATAATATGAGACACAAGGTTTTGCTATAAAAAATGTGTCAAGTACATAGTTCTCTCTATACAAAACATAAAATTCCTGCCAATCAAGGCTTAAATATCAACATCTCAATACATTGTTCTCTCTATACAAAATTTGCAATCACACTAAGAAATGGCACGGAAAAGAAAGTTATCCACCCTTTTAAGATGGTAACAAAGCAAGATAAGGTGGCAATGACAATGTTGGTCTCAAATATTTCATTCAACTTCCAACCGTCAGGCATTGGAGATGGCTTTACTCGGTCCTTTGAAATCGTCATGATGGTACCTAATACAAATCACAAACAGAATTTGATCACATTTCCCATATAATGCAAAAACAAAAATCTATCATTCATATATTTATCAATTTAATTAATTATATATATGTTTTGCAAACTATTTAGTTTCCTTACAAAGAAAACGAGGCCAAGAATACCAGCTAAGTAATAGAAAAAAGAAAGAAATATTTGCAAGAGGCTCTTTGAAATAATACCATCATTCAGTATTGCGATTATCAGAAGCATGAAAGGTGGGAACTTATCTTCCCATATCAAAGCTAGAAGCACGAAACCAAGCTGCAAAAAGGTTGCGTTAACGAATTATACGAAAGTTGAAACCAAAAAGCAAGAATTAAACCTTTAGCATTTAAGCTAGTGAAAATGAACTAAAAAAAAAGTACTTAAATGCAAAATACTCCTAGCTTACCAATGTCCTTATGGTTATGGAGACAACATATATCTGTATATTCATGCAAGCTAATTAGTTTTATCATTAAACAAAAAATATATACAAACAAAACTATGAAGAAAACACATGACAAGTTATGTGTAACAATCATGTTTGGTACTACAAAAGTTTCTGATATATTTTGCATGCTTATTGCTTAGACATAAAAATGACAAGTAGCAACTTCAAGTCTAGGAATCAACCTTCCAGGGTGATATTGAGAAGCAAGTTCTTGTTTGAGATTATGAAATGGGAAAAGCACTTGCTTTTCAGCGAAGGATCCTGAATTTGAAGGAGGTTCACACCTTAGATGGATATCAAATGTAAGTCCAACTTACATTATTTATGTCTTTATCAATTTTTCCCTGGTCGATGCATCTTCTGGCACTCATGCATACGGTGCTGAAGCAAATGCATCTTCTGCATCGAATGTTGACGAGCTTCATCAAGAAATCCAGTTCGTTCAGCAATTGTCATAATTCCATTGATTATTGTGTGGACAAACACACATATTCCTTGGAGTATTTTCTAGAAAATCCATAGAGGAGGTACAAGAGAAGAAGATGTTGCTGGAAAAGCTACAAATCAGAATGAATGAAGCAGAAGCAAAGGCCAACAAGCTTAAAGTGTCATTGGAGAATCTATGTGGTATACTAACAAGGTTTTTACATTTCATATTTTGTTTTTATTATAAATAATTCCAATTATACAGTAATTTTTCTTCCATAATAATATGTTAAAGCTCAATCAGACGATGGGAAATTGAAAGTAGGAAAAAGCAGAACATGATCTGATAAAGCTTGAACAAGCCCTGCATGATGAAGAAGCGGTCTGCCTTCTTTTCCTGGACTCTTCACCTTCCAATGCTTCAAGAGGTTTGATATAACAGTGATATCTGTGTCTACAAATAAAGCAATAATTCTAATCAAAACCCAATGCAATTGAAAATTTGAATATGTATGTCATAATTTTTTTTTTTCAAAACATTGAATCTAATACTTGCCTAAAACGAGTATGTTTCTCAATGAAGGAATACAACTGGCTGCAACGTCGTAGTACTAAGTGCACAAAACTTAGTTATATTTGTGGGGTTTTTCAGTGGTTAAGGTTGAACCCACAACTACTTTTGGTGAAAGGCACTTGTCATTGCAACAAGGCTTGACCACTAGTGCAACTGCTAATTCAGACCACTAGTGCAAGGCTTGATTGAAGGCACGACTTATATGTGCAACTGCTAATTCTCACTCTTAACATTTTCAAAACTCATTATTAAAAGAAATTAATTCTAAAAGTCAATCGACCATACCTTAACCCTTTTCAAAAGATCTTTTGCATTATTGTCATGCTTGAAGTGTTCTCTTACACGCTACAAATAGACAGAACAAAGATGGTAGAGCACAGAATTAACGAATTTGATGATTTATAGGGTCCCTTGAGCATACTTTGCAATAGCCTCATAGTGTCCAAAAATTCACCCTATGTTTGGATGGGGCAGTTCCAAACATACCCTAAAGGATGTGGGCCAATCAAATTAAGGTCCTAGCAATTTAATCATAGCTTCAACATGGTAATGGGTTGCAGAAGTCCAACATCATTTATCCAAAATGTGTAAAGTAGTGGCATGACTCCCCAAAGTGATGGGGAATCAATCTACCTAAGAGGCATTAATTAGAGCTAAATGGATAAAAGGAAACAACATACCTCTAGTATTTGTTTTGAAAGCCTTTGCCAAGGCTGGTTTAATATCAGCTCGATGTAGCTTTCCACTTTCATAGTAAGCAACCAATTCTTCAAACCTTTCGAAGCTCTTGGATTGTAGAGAAAACTTACATTGCAAGAAAACAATCTGAGTTACTATTCCCAATGAAAAATGATTTTGGAAAAATAGCGCAAGCAACCATAGAAATTACTTAAGGAGCACGGACTTTGAACAAGATGCAAGGGTTGACATGCATGTGAAAAGGCAGATGTCGTACCATTAACTAAATAAAATAAGTAAAGCTTTCATAATAAAATCCTTATGACTTACTTATCACCACCATTCTTCGCACTGCGCTCTACTACAAACGTTTTAAACCAAGGTAAAATGAGGTACTTCACATACTCCAAGCATGGATTCCCTTCCACAATATCTGGAGGACAGTATGCTCTCTTTATCTTCAAATTTACTTTCGCCTACAACATGGAGGTAGACTAAATCTAAGGTTAACCTAGTTTATAATCCAGTATCATTATGCTATGCGCAACTAATAAAGAAAACACTATGTAACCCCCTATATGGCAATTTGATACCCCTATACATGCACCCTACCTCGTCATCTTCCATAAAAGTTGAAGATAGTGGATCACTTTTCGACATCTTCTCTTGACATTGTTGTAAACTGGGTAACATGTTTGTAAATTACCAGTAAGCAAAAAAAATAAAGACCACACATAAGCACATTGCATGCATGGGTAGAAAATTTGTGCTGCAGTGAACTCTTCCTCATCACTTCGACCCATA